>NC_133577.1:87517652-87735053 GCF_964106895.1 Numenius arquata
CCATTCTGGGAAGGCTCCCATTGGGCGTGAGCAGGGGAGGGTCTTGCCAACCAGGATTCCTCCCGTTACCCTCCAGGAATCCCCACTGATCCTGGTACCCCAAACCTACAAATAAAATAAATAAATAAACAAGGGGTTAAGTAGGTGGCTGTCCTGAGAGCAAGATGGGGAGAGAAAAGAAAAGGAGCCAGCTGGAGGTGATGTGAGGGATTTGCCTCAAAGGAAAATTGTTTTCATCCCATGGAAACAAAAAGCTTTAAATCAAGTACTAATGGATCATAAAGAGGGTGGATGGAAAACATACTTATATATACAAGAACAAGCCGGCTTAAAACTCTAAGTTAGATGGTAATATTTTCTTGTCTCAGATCATTTTTTCCGTCAGCTTTTGCAGAGTCAACAACAACCAATGACTTCACATAGAGTGTGTTATACTTACAAAACAGATTGTATACAGAAACCGCCTGTAACACACAGATTTACTAATTGATCGTGGGACTGTGGTGACTGGCCAGAAGAGCAGACCGAGGAAATGGTTTAGCAGACAGAAATCCAACCACTTTTGTTTAAATTTTCAACTTGTACATGTGCTTCTGTTTGCTTACTTAAAACCTCTGTCAGTACTCCTCTGGAAAACATTACATTTTTCTGGGCCTACAGGACTGTTTTGGAAGAAATTAATACTTGTCCTTAAATGAGTTTTAGGGATAGTTCTCAGCAGAGATAGGAGATGACAGAGTCCATCATCACCCGACCTTTAAAGCCCCCTGAATCTCTAAATATCAATTCTCTGTTGTACCAAGCATGATGGCAGACTGCTGGCATTGAGCCTGGTACCATCAAGGACACGCAGGAGAGCAGTCTGGATGCTCCAACAGCCCATTGTGGAGGTGGGGAGGGAGCCCCACCAGGCAGAAAAGCGTTAGAGCTGTTGACAGGCTGTATGTCTTGAATATACAATAAGAAAAGTTACTTTGTTGGTTTTGCCAGGGTCTTTTATTATCTGTGTTGCTGACTTAAAACATTGAAATTACTGTTAAGAAAAAAGCAGATGAAATTTTAAGTGAGGGTCCAGAGTGCTGCTCAAAAAAATAAAACAAAACAAAACTTCTTCGGCAACTTCATTTTGGATCAATGTTGCTTAAGTGCCTGCACTTGAGGGGTGCCCAGTATTGCCCCAGCCCACACAGTTCTCTCCCAAGAAATGTATACATTTTAAAGGCTTGGCACCAGCATCATGGTCTCATCTTTCTTTACCCCAAAAGTATGAGCACCACATAGCTCCTTGCAAGAAAGGACACAAGACCAAACTTCAGGCTGCAGCTCAACAATGAGAAAGGAAAGAACTTCCCTGTAGCACCGTGGAACGGATGCTCATTCAGAAAGTCCAGGTGTAGGTTGTTCTCTGCATTGCCCAGTGTCACATTTCAGGAATTTGGTAGCTTCCCAGCAACCACACTGAGTTTTTTGGATGACATACTGAAGAACTTGACTCTTCCTGTGCGTCCTTTATGGAGACTGGGTACATGAAATGGAGTTCTGCAATCTATTGCAATCATCACTCATTTTTCTTCTACTCAGTTAGGCCTGTGCTAGATCTAGGTATTGCTGCAGGTATGAAAGATGATATGTAGACAAAAAGTGTAGAGGAAAAAAAAAATCAAGTTTATCCAGAGCATAGAATTTGTAAGGAAAAACCCACAGCAATAAAAAATTAGCCTGACTTTATAAAGTGATGGAATAATCCTGACGTGCAAACCTGTCAGTTAGTGCATTACATGATTCAGATCTCAAAATTGGTGATATTCAGGATAATATTAATTTTGCTGGAAATTTAATAAAAAACAAGGTAGTCTAATGAAGAAATGGTAATTCATTAAAAATAAGAGCAAAGAAAGCATTCTGTAAAGTGAAAACATCTTAAAAATTTGCAGAAAAGACATGCGAATAAGCAACAATGCTGGATTGTTGGATAAGCAGAATACCTTTTCATTTCCTAATATGAAAGAGAACCTTTAAAACAAACAGACGAAAATGCAATTAAGGACCATCAATGTGAATGATGTGCCTTCTTTTTTGTTTCACTGCCCATTAAGGGAAACAAGAGAGAATAGCAGCATAAAAAGGACAAACTGGCAATGCATGACTCATCAATGAGAAGTAGATTCCACCACACTGTTGGCAAATATAGCATGCTTTTGTAAAATGAAGATGAATTCCCAGTTTCCCTTTTTGTGCTTTTTCTTCACCCTTTTATTCTGTCTGTAGGGCATGGTTTGTTTTTCCTGACAGTTTGAGATTTCTGAGCTACTGCAATGTAGTGCCAACACACACTGTGCACAGTAAGCGAAGAAGAAACAATCTGGCTGTTGTTTCTTGCTTTGCAAATAGCAATTTGCTTCTCATGACTGTATTTTAGACCCTGGTACCAGAGGCTTGATTTTAGAAAGCTAAATCTTTCTGTTCCACTTTTATATGACTGTTTAAGATGATTGTTCTGATGCAAAATGAAAATTGGTGGCCAGTTAAAATAACACTGTAAATGTCCGGAGTATGTTGCAATACAACTTCAGTAATTACATAAGCAAATTAGAGTTAAAGCAATTGTTTCTACTTACTACTGGCCTCATTTTTCTGAGGAATCCAGCTTCCAGTATTGAATGGGTTCATCAAGGTGAACAGAGCATTAGCAGTTCGTTCAACTAAATTTAAACCAAGAAGAAATTTAAAAGCACTTTTTTATAAATTGTACTTCATTATTATTTAGCATTAAAATAATAATACCACAAATACTTTATATTGAACACAGATTAAGCAACAAAATAAACAGATTTTCTACTACTACTTACTCTATTTAGACATTCACTGGCTATGGTTAAAATGAAGCCAAATTTCCAACAACAAATTTCAGATGTTTTGCCAAATAGTAATGATATCATGTCAAGAAATTCCTAGAACAAACAGGGCTATAAATCATATGCCATGTGCAATTAACCGTACATTTCGTTTAGATTTAATAGGCCATTTACTGCATGATCTTCTTATGTCATAAATTATCATAGCTCTGTTGAAGTCAATGGAGCCTGTTTACACCAGCTGAATCTTTTCTCCTTACTGTTGGATGATTAATGTAGCTTTTTAATATTCAGTAGAAAAATATGTTGTGATATTGAGAGACGTCAAGAAGAGAACAGGCAAATAAACATTAGAACTGCTTTGGGACTTTCCAAGAGATGCTGAAAGCCAACATTTGGGAAGGAAAATAAAAGCACAAGTCTCATCATAATTGGTTTACAAGATATTCTGATTACTTTATTTGAAAACCTTTAAATTAACTGCCAGGGGAAAAGGGGAGAGGGAAAAGAAGTAGTATTGAAAATTAGTCCTGTTTAAAACTGGTCATCCATCACACATGTGAGGTAAGACGACTAATTGCCTAGTCTAGAGATTATTGAAGATCAGACCGATTCAGCAGTAATGACCATTCTTAAACACTGGATTACGCAAAATAATCCAGAATCATCCGGTTTAATTACTTGTACTTTTGTCTCTTCAAGAATGTGACAACTTAATTTGTAAATGGTCTATCTAATGAAGAACATCAACTGTTCACATACGATAGCATTAGTTGCTCAGTGTTGTTTTATCCATTGAAGTAAAATGTTCTTTTTCTTCTGTTCTAATAGCCCACTTTACTGTGGTTATATTTCTGAAAAAGACTGAAGACATAATGACCTTCACAAAATAATTAAAAGTGATAATTCTGGATTATCTCTTAATTAAACCACAGCTTTGAAACACCCTTTGTGATTCTATCAACAACTGATTGCAGATAATCTTGAGATAAAACAATTAATCTTATTTCCTTTAGATTGCTTTCCTTGATCCCTTATCTGAAAGCAGTTATTAACATTATTTGCCTTCACTATCATCTGTCTGTTTGAGACTTTGTACTTAGTTCTATTTACAGGTGTTTTCTCATGTTTTGTCATACTTTCAATGGATTTTGACACCAAAATTCAGGGCAAAGTGTTGGGTACCCTTTCACTCTGTTTCTGCCATTCACCAAGGGTTTTCACACAAGTATCAGCTCCACATCAGCCGCGTGGGGTTTTTCTTGTATCAAACTCTTATACTGGCTCCTGAGAACAGTCACATTTCAATCTCTCCATTTCAAAGGTCTGCTGTATAGATCCAATAGTGGCAGTATTCAGTGTGGTAATATCCAAAAAGCTACTGTCAAGTAGCAAGAAGAGTAGTGGTGGGTTTTGTAAAGGACAGAGAATCCTAAGGAAATTGGAGCTGAACTGAAATTTAACTTCACAGGATTATTTTAATTGCCCTACTGAATTAATGGAAAACCACAGAGAATTACTTAAAAGCCCTGGAGATCAATATCATCCCTATGATCTCATTTTGGGAAACTGAGCATCTGCCATTGAATTGACCTTGCTGGACATACAGGTTTTTGTAATAGTTTAGAAAAACAAGACCTACTTAAGACCTTTTCTGAAGAAGCTTACACATTTATTAGTGCTTTATATCGTGTTCATCCCTATTAATCTCTATAAGCATTGCTCATAAAGGCCAACATTATCCTAGTAAGGCTAATCTCTCCCTCTATATTCAATTCAAAAAGGCAGAAGGTCATTTAGAAGAGTTACATCAGGTCTATCTTTCCAAATTCAATCGTAGCATGGGGAATTGAATGCTAGGGAATTTTATATCATAGTTCGTGAATATCCTTCTCCAAAATTTTCCCATGTAAAAATTACTGTAACAGTTTCAGGTTGTTTCCTGTAAACTAGAAAATAAGTACAACTGCCATTTGTCTTCCTTCTCATATATTTCATGTTATTCAGAAACATATTAACAGCAAAACAGCAGTTGATTATTAACATACATGTTGCAGAGCCAAATAAACAGTTTTTTAAAGAGTTGGAATGTAACGAGTTATAATAAACCAAGGTCAAGACTAATAACGAGGAATAGATAGCAATTATGGCTCTATCAGCAGCCATAGGTAGAAAGTACTCTTGTTACAACTTTTCATTAAAACATAGTTGTCAAATTGGTGCGTGACTTTTCTTGGTGGTAAAACGAAATGGAAAATTTGTTTACATTAGTACAGAATTTATAACAGCTACACGTTGAAAGCTCCCCTGTTTGCGGGGTCCCTGGACTTTAACATAAGTATCTATATTAAGTATAGTTAAGATGAGAGCAATATTTGGCCCAGGATCTTAAAAATCTCTGAAATATATCTGCATTCAGTTACATTTCTGATGATTATCACCAGGGAATAAAGTAGAGAAATCATCATGTTTCAAATTGAATTTCTGCACATGAAACACCTGAGGAGTTTGTGGACTGCTGAGAATAACTGAAATGCATAACAGCGCTGTTAAGTAGATTTATTGTGCATTAAAAGTGTTATGTCACCATTAAAAATCAACCTACGATTTTAATGGTATACTAAATTCTCGCAAATATTAAATGCATTTTTTCATACGTATGTTTTATGAGCCATGAATGATACAAAAGAAGGTTCCCAAGTTTTAAGAAAGAATTTTTGAAAGATGTTTCCAAAACCAAGCTCAATTCTTCAAATCACAAAAGAATTTTCACAATTGTGTCTTCTTCTCACACATGTACACACACACACTCTCATAATCACAGTAAAATTACAAAGGGAACAGGATTTTCCAACTCCATAAACTGCCAGCTGATGCTAAGAAAACAGCCTCACATTTTTATACAAACTTAGTATGTATTTTAGATAATAAACACAAACTTACACCTGAAATACACTGGACCTGTCAGTTGGATTATGCAACAGATCAGACTGGCAAACAGAATGTTTGGCAAACATCTGCCAAACAAATAGTCAAGGTTACAAAAATGACATGAATTCAAATAACAATTATCATTGCTTTCACACTTTTTTTTTTTTCAAGAGGCACTGTTGGTAATAAGCTAGAAACGCAAGCTAAATCATAAAATATTCACTATATCACAGGAAAAGGAACCTCCTGTATCTTGGACAGAAAAGAAGGGAATGCATTATGCTTCTCTCTCAACAGCTATGTTTCCATGTGTGACAAGAAATAATTTTATTTTGTGGTAAACTATATAAAGTTGCAGTGAAAAAGTCAATACTACATGGCCCTTCAAAAAACACTGAGACTTATTGAAGAACTGAGTTTTATGCCTGTGCTTGTTTAATCATGATTTTGATATGTATATCACTAAGTCTTCTAAAAAAATATCAAACATAGAATATTATCAATGAACTTCTGGATAAGCCTAATTTAAGCTACTGCACACTAATCAAATACCCTCAGGTTTAAGTTTTTTCTTTTTGGTCTTGTAACACATGCAGTTGGATCCTGCTGAAGCGCAAGCCCATAAATTTGTAAGTTCCACCCAAAAGAAAATCATGTATGGCAGGATACTTTTTGGTTACCCAGTGTAAGTTTGAATACTCTTCCTGTGAAGGTGAGGTTTTCTTTTTTTCTTCTCCTGGTACAGAACATAAAATACTTTACAGGACTAGAATTTGCTGCTGGTTCCACTTTTCCTCACTAAGCCTTCTCAAACCATTGACTGGAATTTCAGACTGGGATTTCTTCTGAATGACCAAGGTGAAGATCTGTTTAGCTTCAGATTGTTACTTCATTTAGACAGTCCCAAACTAATGGCTTATGATTTTTCCTTTTTTCCCTGATAGGTCAGTTGATTGGTCTGTAAGAGCACAGTCCAATATCACCAAAGTCAATGAGATTGCCACATTTTACTTCAGAAGGATGGGAATCGAACTCTGAGAGAGAGAGAAAACAGTTATCATGCTGCTTAGCTGTTCTTTTCCCAGCTCCCAAGGAAAATTTTTCTTTTTCAAGGATTAAGAATGTGGGCGGATGGTGTAAGTCTAGTGTGTCTACAGATTGTGAGGCTTTAAAAAGAAAGGAGACACAATGAGCCACAGGTGGTTTGCAGCTCAAAACAGATATCTGGAGATGTAATACACTCCAAGTAGTCCCTCATTATGGCTCAGAAACTTATACTGAACCGTGCTGCAATTTCAACTCAACATGCATGTATATGTATACACACAGAATTAGTGTTCTACTTGAAATATGTCATATTATAATCATACTGTGAATTTCCACTTGTCTCAACAGGCACAACAAAGGAAGTTGCTGAGCAGTACCCAGACCAGTATTTGGAAAGAATGAGAGAGTGAACGCAAAAAATGGCATTTGCTCTATTTTCTAACTTCAGATGGTAAGTAAAGTAAGCTGTGCCATCTGCTGAACAATTTGCCTCCACGCTGTCTTGTCTGCCACTTGTTTAACATGTAATGTTATATGTCACTCTGACAGGAGTGCAACATTAACAGGCCCTAACAGGGTATGTCTCTCAATGGGATGACAGCTGACGTCAGCTCTGCCTCTGAAATACTGCCAGTTTCATTTCTATCCTCCAGACTCATTTCTCAAGATTATTAATGAGAGTTTGAGACTGAGTTTGCAGCACACTGGGTTTAGCTCCTGACTATTACTCCCTGTCCTTTCCAGAAGGGAGGCCTGTGGGTGTTATGACAATATCATTTTATTCTTTTAGTTCACATCTTTTTTTCCCTCTCTGTTTTTATCACACTCACTCTGTCATCCTCCTTGCCTTCTTATGTGATTTTTTTTTTTTTTTTTAACTTAACATTGCCTCCTCATAAAGAAACCTAAAGCTTCTATACTCAGTCTCTTCCTCCCTGCCATCCATACCCTTGGCGCAGGGGTATGCAGAGGAACTGCTGTGGTAGGGTACAGAATTTTTAGATGCTGGGTGGCTGCTCCGAGTTATGCCTGCTATTAACCCAGAGCACTAAATTAGAGCCTGCAGTCGTGTCATACAGTGCTATGAACCCTCCAGATAGTTTTCTGTTTAAAGTATCTATTATCACTAGCTGTTTACTAGAAGAACCGTCATGGTTGCTAGGTTTATCTCACTTTTCTACACTCCTCTCAGACTCAGGTCTTGCATTTAATTTTATATTTCTTTCACCTGTAGAACCAGAAGCTAATAAAACTTTCCAAATAATAATAATAACTACTGATCATTTTGCAGGTCCAGCAGCATACAAAACATTTCATGCTTTCTCTCTTTGAGAATCAGTGATCTGTGGTCCTGATAAAATAGAGTATTTTATATAGTAGTTGGAACGAACCATGGGAGCAACTTCATTATAAAAACAGTTATAGAGAGGTTATTGAAACAAAAGTAGCCCTAGCACTGGTAAGGCTTATGAGCTCCAGCACAGCAATGTATTAACATGTCTTTATGGCTTCCAGGCCAGAGCTGGCTTCCATTCAGACAGCTCAGTGTGCAAGCAGATCAAACGCTTGACTGTCTGCACCCGTCTGCGCAGACAAAGCCTCGGCTGCTTTCTCTGACTCATCCCGCTTAGGCTGGTTTTGATGCTCCCCAATGAAAACACACTAAAGCCATTAAAAGTATTTATGCATGCTCTCCTAAGGCCCCAAAAGCTAAGTGCTGGTGGTCAGCAGGGCTTCCATCTCTTTTCTTGTTGGAAAGGCTCTGCTAAGTAATCAGAGCACTAGCTGAATGCTCATTAGAGCAAATAGCACACACAAGCAAAAACTACCGGTGACTGATAAAGACTCAATATTAGCTTTACTAAAGACCAGCTCATCTTACTGAATTTCACTTACAAATGGAATTAACTACACTTTTAAACTCACTATATACACAGACCATCATAGTTCAGGTTTGATCTGGAAGCAGTAGTCAGAACTGAGCATACCATAAATCAGACCTATGATTGAGCCACACTACCTCACAAAAGCAGACATTATTTCCAGTTCTCAAACTACAGGAAAAGTCAATGATCTTTATTTTATCAAAAAGGCTCATTGCCACATGCTGCCATCATGCCGCATCTGACGAGCGATATAATGTTCCTTTGTTCTTCTGTTGTGGAACCACCATCCCTTATGGAAACGTTTACTAATACTATACATGCATCATCTTCTAAGAACTACAGACTAGCAAAAGGATACCAAAGTTGTCCTTGGCTTTCTACATTCTTTTCAGTGGACAGAGTCAAGTTTCAGATCAAAGCAGACAATATTTGCAAGTTTTCGGATACCTATGGTTAGCATATAAAATGTTTACATAAACCCCTTGATAAAAATCATGGTATACAACTTTGTTCTTCTGGCACAAAACAGCACTTGAAAGTAAGGATAAACCTTTCCCAACCAATAGATACCATTTTTCCACAGGCTGGTCTGAAACTCTTTAACAGACTTCCTTACAAACTCACTGGCTTCCATCCTGAGTATAAGATGCTTTTTAAAATATTTTTGTGCCAAAGTTGTCCAGCATAAGCACACAACAGGATATTTTTTTGAATAATATTAAAAAAAAACTATTAGAACAATAACTATGAAGCAGACTTTAACTATAAATTTAAGTCATTCACGTACATTCATACTCTCTTCTCCCTTGGGAAGAAAATAAAAATGAACTACAGGTCAGCTTTTCATCCTGCAGTTTATTAACATCCTCAGATACCATTGTGAACAAAGTCATATAAAAAAATCACAGATAACAGAGTAGTATTGCCAACGCTTAAATCTAGACGTAATAAACATAATATTAAATAGCAAGGGTGCATGCTCCCACTGTGTCTATACTTTTGCACCTCCCAAGCAGCTCCATAAAATAAGGAGATCCCCTTTTGTTATGATTTTAAATAGTTTGGGATACATTAAGATGAAAGATACGATGTCAAGACACTGTATCACTGGGTGGCCAGTTCCTAGTTCACCGCTTTTGACATTTTGTTCCTTGGTGTCAGCTTCAAAATACAGTTTCATTTATTGGAAGATTTTTGTTATAATACTTTACACTGATCTCATGACCTCCCTTGATCTCCAGGAATCCCATATTACAATATGAAGTGGGTAACACTGAGCGAGCAAATACTGCACAGCACCTCAAACATAACGCTATCAATCAGTAAACTTCACAGGGACCCTCTCTTTCCAAGAAGAAGTAAGGCAGATGGTCTTCTCAGCTATAGTTTCTAAAAACTTTGTGGATCTTTGGTACAAGAATAGGTGCTAACCTCACTATCTTTTAAAATTTCTAGCCAAATAATTGCATCTTCCTGGCCGACATTCTTCTGGCAGATGCAATTGGGTTTAGTACTGTTTCTCACCGACTATTGTAAACTGCTTTTGGGAGTTGCTCTGAAGTGTTAAATACTGCTTTGTTTTGTTTCAAAGGCATTTCTGCCATGGGAAAATTAGTACTCTATGACCCTGCTGTATGTTGCAGGAGTGACAAACTATTAAAATATTCTGATAGCCTCAGGAAAAGTTGCTAAGGAATACACCGGTATTAATAAAATAGTGAGTGGTGTTTTAAATCTCTCTTTGCACCAAAGCTTCTAATGTGACATTGAAATCTACAGAACACACACTGCATGAGTGGACTGCCAGTATTTCCCAAGTTGTTGTACAAGGAACGGGAGTTTAAGAAATATCAAATGCACAACAATTTAATTCAGTGGAATTTTCCTTCACTGCCGGAAATCAGGTCCAAAATACCTTATGTCAAATACGCCAAAACTATACACCCGGATTGAAAACCTCAGAAAAAATATTGCTTGCACAGCCGACCCTCTTTATATTAGAAAAGCAGTCCTGTGGGCTGCAGAACTAATGAGGCTTAGTTTCCTATGGGTTGTATCTAATGGTCAGATCCCCTGATGTCTAAAAAGGTGCAAGCTCCTGTTTTCCCACACTGAGGTTCTCACTCTCCAATATGGATTTGCTTTCAATATTTCTCTCCCAAAAGGACTGGGGGAGGATGGGGGAAGCACAATAACAGAGTCTTTTTCCTGTATCTAGCTGCCTATTTTCAGGCTACTAACAGTACAGCTATATGTATGTCACCCTTGGTAGAATTCAGCCATAGAAGATCACAAGTTGGTAGGAGTGAGATAGACAGACAGAGAGACATCTCATAAGCCTCATCTTACTAAAAAAAAAGGCAAACTTCACCCATATCCTTGTATTTTCAGCAAATTCTTTCCAAAACCAGACAGTTTATGCTGTTCTTCCTTAACTGTTGTTTCTGTTTAGACCACTATTCTTCATCTTACTGATCAGTAGTACATGTAGAATATGATTCAGGAATGTACATGCACTTGTAAATATGTTTGCGTATGCAAAAGTATTAATGCAACAAAAAAAGCAGTTTCTAAACTGCATGCTTGACTGTTGTTAAAGCTATTTTTCTACCCAACTTTAGGTAACGCGTTTTGTTTTCTGCAATTTGTGGAGGTTTTTTTCTTGTTTGTTTTATGTGCTTGTACATCAGGTATTTTTTTCCCTTCTCTCTTTCCCTCGCTTTATATTTCTGTCAGCATTTGATAGTCTTTGTTTTGGTAAGTTCACTTTTTCTGGGGAAATACAGTTCTTTCAGCTGTGTCTATCACTTTAAAAACAAGGTAACAACAATGAAAGGTGTAATCAAGCAGTTAAATGTGGAAGCTGAAGGACAGGTTAACCACAAAGACAAAATAAAATCTACTCTGTCAAAATCATGATTTAGACTCTGCTGTCAGAGGCTTCTGGAGTAGTAGTAGAAGTAAATTGTTTTCTCAAATGTTTGAAATCAATTAACTTTAATGAAATGGAACAGCATAATGATTAGTAATCTTGGTACTTTAAAGTAATAGAAAGAACATAAACTTCCTAAAGAAACATATTTATTGAGCAATTTTAAATTGAGAATATTTTCAAAATGTAATATCTTAGAAATGTATTACCTCTCAACCAATTGAGTAATTCTGTCAAAGTCAAGAGCACTTGGAAAAAAAAAAAATCTGTCAAGTGAGCAAGAACAGTTTAATAATACACTAAACAGAAAGCATGACAAAAATTCTCATGAACATTAAAGACTAAATTAAACATTAAAAAAGGAAGCATCAGTATCTCATAAGTGCCAAAAACCACCTAGACAATCTTGTACAACTGGAATCAGGAAAAGTCTAGAATAATTAACTCTTTTGAAAACAAGTCCTATCTGTATTAGAAAATGCAGAGATGTTGCACACTTTGTCGTGGGGACAGCAGTGCTTCATCTCAGCTCTCTTACTATTGAAAATGGCCTGCTTGATGTCCTCCTGGACAAGCTGGAGACAGAAGCGAGGCTGTTAAGTATCAGTGTCAGAGCTATCACTGAGATACAACCCTTTACATAGAAAAAGAATCAATTCTCAGTACAGAAATAATGTTCGTGCATTACCCTTAATCTGAAATATGTGGAAAGTCCTAGGTACAAACAACTTTAAAAAAGAACTAAATCCAATGTTATCCCTCTGAACTGTGTGTTGCTATGTTTGTTTACAAAGACCATTAAACCACACAAGCGGAGTAGACACATGGGCGAAATCAGATTTGCTCTCACTCTGAAATAAGCACTTTCCCTTAAGGTTAATTTTGACAGACTTGCCTGTGTCATAAAGCTCCAGCTCCAGAATGCATTTATCTAGCACCAAAGATAGTGAGCACTCCAACTCCGTAGTGTGAATGTCCAGCTCCAGCAAAAACTATCTATCTTGAGTCCAAATATAAGGAAGATGGGAACCCTCTCTTGCAACTAAGAGTGTTGCAAGATGCAGTGACTAGTAAAATTAGTGTCTCTAACCACTGTAAGAAAGTAATTAAAGTTAGTAATTTCCTTTTTCATCTCTATGCAGGAATTATGAAACAAGGATTAGCAAGTACAGAATCAAACACAGAGCTGATGGCTATTCAAATACTTCAGCATGTGTTTGTCATCACCAATTCATCTCAGATGCCATTAACTTTGCATGTTTTTTGTGAAAGTCTTATTTGGAAATAAAAGCATAGCCTATTTACTAATACTCATTCTTTAGCATGCTTTCCTTTTCAAGCTTGCTGTAACAAAAAATTAATTATTGCTCCTAATAAATGAAGAATAAATGACATGAAAAATAAAGGGAAAGACTCTGGGCTCTTCAGGCTCAATTCTTTTTTTACATATGCTTATACAACTCCATTTTGTTTTGGTGGAATATGCCTGAGCTTGTAGTGCGACCTTATGATTTTTCCAGTTATTAAAGTGTAATATGTGGGTATTTTAATAGGATGCAATGGGTGTTGGAGGCTATTCTTTCCTGTAACAGACAGCTAGCTTTCCAAAAGCTTACGCATCTAATCCTTATTACAGCACTAGGCTGAAAAACAGATATGGTAGAGGGGTCATTTTTCTTACATTTCTTTAATATATTCTCATGTGACATTCTCTGTCCTTGATATATCCTATTCCTCCTACTAATGATGGATTGCATCAAGCACCAGTAGCTCTTTTTTGACCGGTTGCAAATGATCTGTGTATTTCAGTTAGTGTCCTGCTACCCTCTTGCTTTTCCCAATCTAACTTCTGTATGTCCTATTTGGTCTCACTGGATTTCATTAGTTCACCTAAAATGGGGACGTTTATATTAAAATTTGGTTTCCCTCTGCTGTATGCAAAAATATTTTTAGTGTTTCTCTCCTAAATATTATGTTTTTGAAGGATTAGAGAGTACATATTCTGGAGTGAGTACTGTGATCAATTACTTTAAGGACCATGAAGGGCTTATCAATAGATCCAATCATTCTGGCTTCTCAGATGGAATAATTGTCATCATTTGTGCACTATAAGCATGAAACACATCGTCTGGTACAATTACAGAAGTGGCTTAGACAAAATGAACCTATCAATTCGTTTTGCTAACCCTCTTAAATATAATTCTAGGTTGGTCTAGGGTCAGGCTGTATCACTTCTACTGATGTTAACTTGTACTTCACCAAAAAGTAGATTCTTGCTTTCAGTATGGATAATATTACACAAGTTACTGTAGGCCAGCTGGTATACAGTAATCATCCATGAAAAAATGTTTAGTTACATCAAATGTGAGCTGACCAGCCTTAAATTAAGCTTCTTGCATTCTTAATTGATTAAATTAGCCGATGTTTGCAGTGACTACTGACAGCAACTGAGCCTCGGCTGACAAACAGCCTGTAACAACCACAACAGTTTGAAGTCACATTTTGACCCTGCAATTAACTGCAAAGTTTTTGGGTTTTTTTTTTTTTTTTTGGGGGGGGGGGGGGTTGGTTGGGGTTTTTTTTGTTTTGTTTTTGTTTGTTTGTTTGTTTTTATGGAGAAGCTCAAAAAAAATCCAGACATTGTTTTCCCTGTAAGGTGGTCCTGAAAGATCAGACCTTCTGTGAGTTTCAAGCACCAAAACATCCATTCTAAGACTAGCAAGCAAGTTTGTAATCAAAACTGTTGTCAACATTAATGAGTTTGAGATTCAGAATGGGAAGCTTTTACATTTCAGGTACACATGCTTAATCTTTTATCCTGCCCCAAGAACATTAAGCCTTGATGCTTTAAGCTCTGTAAAAGCCCATCCCTGCTATTGCAGAGACCTGCACTGAAGGAAGGAAAAGTTACCGGACTGTGAGAGTCAGGTTGCAAGTTAAGCCCCTGAGAAGCTGAGGGGTAATCTACATGAAAAACAATGATTAACCCTTCCAACACTTCTTTGAAAAGGCAGACTTCATCAATGTATAAGCAATATTAAAACCAAAGATTAGGTAAGATTAAAAGATTGCATTTTATATTGAAAAAAAAGACCACAAACCAACCTACCTAATAAGCAACATAACTCACGAATTTTTTAAAAAAAGCAAGTTTTATGCTTCAGTCATTCCTCAACTGACTATTTCACTGAGCTGACAAATTGTTTGCTTTGCCTTAGCCTGTAAAAATGGAATCTGCCAGCTGAGTGGTTAGCACTGTGGCAAAAAGTGCTTAGCAAACAACCCTGAACCTATTCAAGAGGAGGGAGGTGATGCTTTTAGAAAAATCAAATGAGCATGCAATAAATCGCAGCTGTGACATTGAAAGTAGAGCAAAACGTAACAGTGAGAATCCAATCACTGAAAAAAAAAGAAACTAGGACAGAAAAAGACATCCATTACTGAAGTTATTTTTTGATTTTCTTTCTTTGATAAACAAATTGAGGTACAATTTTTTTCATTAGAAGTTAACATCATGCAAGCCATAAAAATATTAGTATTTCGGAAGAAAAAGTTGTTCATCATGTCTGTGACAAGAAAACTAATTATTAACATACAAGAGTTATTATAACTGGACTTTGCAAAAGAAAAACAATAGCAAAAGTGTACATTTTACCCTCATCCCCATGAGATAGCGTATGTAGAACTAAGTTCTTTGTTTTATATGAACTAGAATCTATCCTTTTTAATGTGGAGTCAAGATGACAGAAACCCATATAATTTCAAAAGGCTTGGGATTTATGAGAGGTGCTGGTTGTATTTTTATTTTTCTCCTTTTTTGTGTGTTTGAAAAAAAACAGTACAAAACTCACCTAGCTTTCAGAAATTACAGCTTTTATTTTCAATTATATTTTGCTAGAACAAAAATAAATTTTAGGCTGAGATTCCACCCCCCCTTGATTACTTGGCTTTGTCCTATCAATCATGATTATGTCCCTGCTAAAATAATTACAGTTTTTAATAAATTTTCAAACCATATTGCTCAGTGGACTGTGAAGTGCAGCTGAAGTCCATCATAAGAGAGGTCATACTGAAAATGACCAGAAATAATGCTTTTTGAGAATTGGGAGGAGGGGTTGTACATAGGAACGACAGAGCAATCACCTTCTTATCAGGCTTTAACATTCATTCAGTACAGCACTGAAATAATTACAACTGTGCACTTGACAAACGGAAACATGAATTAGTTGTCAGCTGGATACTCTAGTTGCCATAATAACAGAAGCACTCCAGGCATTTGGAAGGCATATATCTTCCAATAAATTGTATTTTCCCAAACATACAAGAAAAAATTCCTTTTGCAAAGCATCCCTGTTATAATTTGATAATGTGACCTTGCACGGTAAAACACAATTCACTGTTAATGACTAGCACTTGCTCTGCTCCAGCACTGGTGCTTAAAAGAAGCTTCTGCCTTGAGGCTCTTAATAACAGCTTCACGTTGCTGGAGTGAGGCAGTAGGCTCTAGTGGAAAAATATAGTGTACTTGAAAGATTTCTCATGTAAAAGTTTCTGAATAGAGTATGTGTAAGAATATTTTTTATTGCATGAGGAGATCAGAAAAATCATCTGAGGAACCAATGCATAAATATAAACAAGTCCTTGTCCCAAACAGTTTTCTACAGTGAAATTTTAGCCACTCAAGTCAATGACAAAACTGTTATCATCTTCAACTGGAATGGGATTTCTTCCTTACAAGCCACAAGCCAAGTAGGTGAAAAATAGGGGCACATTGTCTGGAAAGCAGCAGAAACTGCAAGGCAACAAGATGTGTTGCTTGGGAACAGGCCCTCAAGCAGAAGGACCCTTGAGAAGTTTCCTGTTTGAAACAGTATGTTTGCTTATATTTTCCAGGTTTGTCACATACAGTGCTATGTCTAGCTCTGTTTGGACTTTGTTAGTAATCAAAACTTCTCTCTTCAAGAGAGCCTGATTTATTGCTCCCCCACCGCTCCAATTTTCAAAGTACCACCAAGACAGAAATGGCTGGCAGGGGAAATTACTGCCAGAAAAGTATCAACATATTAAATCATTTATTTAAAAGACATGGACCTTTTCCAGCATCTCAGTATTTCAGACACAGGATAATCTGTATCTAATATATAAGGATCGGAGGAAATCATTGCCATTGGACTTTGCAGTGAGTGAGACTGCACTAAAAAAAAAACCAAACCCTTCAGTTCTTCTAATTGGGTATCCAATTTTGTGAATCAAGTAGGCTCCTAGGGCTTAGCTATATACACAGAGTTATTGTCCCCCTTGTAGTAGGTCTGCTCTACATGTTCATAGTAATCATCAATGTTTAATTTAACAGATGGTTGGAACCTGTACAATTCCTCTTAAGAGGTATGGAACACAGTTATATCATTCACAATCTGAATTAAGAGTAGAAATCCAACACCAAGTGATGCTGTTTATTCAGTATAAGTCAACCTATCATTTCTACACCTTTCTGAGTCTCTCTGATCGGAAATGTTTGACTCAGTTTTACGTTTTAAGTGTTACTGCCTTTTCTTGTCTTATGAGGCAAAAAGACGTGCATATTAAAAATCTATTAACCCTGCAAATAAGTAATTTATATAAAAGTTAGATTTACGTACCTACCCTGTTATTCTTACTTATAGTCCCCCTGAATGAGGCAGAAAAACTAATTACTTTTATTTATACAGTCCCGTTAGAGTAGAGTACTTTACAGCCAACTAGAAGAAACAAATCACTGCTCTCAGGATTGTGCCGTCTGCAATGAATATAGCAGGGCAAGCAGGGACGAGAGCCAAAAGTAGGAGTGAGGTTATGGGAAGACTAGCGCTAGGGAAGTTCGAGAGATGATCTCTTCATCTTGTCACTTCCAGAGATTCTAAGCAGGAAATAGTCACAATGGGTGCGACAATTTGCGATTTGCCAAAAAATGTCATGCAGTCCCATTCAACCCAAATTTCTGAGTGCCCAAATATCAGTTGGTATTTTTACAATAAGAAATAAAAATGGCCAAAACAATCAGTTGCAGTGCAGCTTCCCACATTTTCTGTCTGTCTCTTTTTCCCCTGAAGTACTAAGACTTGTCCCCAGGAACCATGTTAAAACAAAAACAACAAAAAAAACCCCCACCCTGTATACTTAATTAAAAGGCTGCTCTTCCCCTTGTTTTGCCATTGAATGCATTCTTTTCTGCAGTTTATGCTGAACTTAATTTTAAAAGCCCGCATTTCATCATGACTCTTTTGCTAGTTAAATCAATTTCTCATCCAAGCTTGAGTTAAAATGGCTTTTGTTCTCACACCAGATTTCATAGATTTGCTTTCAGATATATTATTTTTTCCCCTAGGATTAGGATTGATATGGAGATTTGCCCCTCTGCTTTTTGTTTAGCTGTTAGTGAGTTGTTATGGCTACTTTTTAATTTTGAAGGTGAAAAAAAACTCCAGGAAACACATCTTTGAACCCTCTAGCAAATGAGGACAGTATGTTCAGGTAAGCATCTGAACTACCGCATAGCTTTGCAAGATAATAATACTTGATTCAAAACAAGTGGCCTTTTCAATTTGCACACTTTGCTTTCAGGACGCTTTGTCCAGTTTTGCTATCATTTTGCATATTGTGACCCTCAGGCCTAATGAGGTGACTGGGATTCTGCCTCTGCAGAGCAAAAAATTCACATAATCAAGACAGGTGATCTTTTTCAAATTACATTTTTTTAAATAAGATGGATGAAATCCACGCATAGTTGCCAACTTGCATTTACTTCTCCCTCCTGTCTCACTGACCATTCACTGGGGAAGTATCAAGGTCCAGCTTGCTCTTCCCGGCTTAGCTTCTCCCTATGATTAATTAACACTTGTCCAGTTTCTAAAGGTATTTACAGTAAAAATCGTGCTTTTGCCATCCCTGTGTACGCTTTCCAAGCATACCTTGCATATGAAAGATCAAATCTTCATGTACATGCAACAAGCTACCAGGTAAGGCATTCAGAGAACCCAAGCATACCAGCCATTAGAAGGCCACCTTCACGCTTTGTATGCCAGAAGGGTGTAACAGTTCAAAAGATGCAGAAGAAAAGAATAAATTTCTGATGTAAGTCCTGCCATTACTTCTTTTGGAGATTTAGTGTATTATATTCTAGGTGTTCCAGGTATGACCTTCAATTATCTTATGCATTACTTTCAGAAATAAACTTGACCTCGAGACTCAGATGGGCTTACCTGATTTCAGCATTAGCAAAATTACGGTAAATGTCCTGACAAGCTGCAGTTGGCATAAGTGTAGTGTGAAGATCCTGCTTCATATTTGTGTGTATTTTCCAGGGAAACATGAGGTATGTTTCCATAGCTTCACTTGGACTTACCTGGGCCCAGGTGCATGCATCAGTTTTCTGTGGATCACTGTGTTCTTTGTACAGCAAATTATATGTTTATATGGAACAAAGCTAAATGTAACTAATTACAACCATAAGATTTCTCTTTCCTTGTCCTCATTCCTAAACTTCCCTTAGAATAAAAAAAAATATTAAAAAGATGATCTGTTTTGACATCTTTTATTGGTAATTTCTCAATTAACTTTGAAAAGCTATTTCAAATATACCTCAGTGTATAAAGAGTAAATTAAAAAATGCACTATAGCTGAAATTATGATAAAAAACCAAAATAAGTAAACAGCATAACACGATAGAACTTTAACAAATATTATTACACTGATCAATACAAAGAGCATTTGACTAACCTAATCTTTCTGTAATTCTAAATATTAAGAATCTTATTTGCAGAGACTAGGATTCCTCTTTTCAAACTCATGAGCTTCATTGAGCTAAACAAAAATCTACTTTTATACGGTCACCTCTTACATATTGTTCCTGAGAGACCACAAAAATCATGAAGAGTACATGTCTCATTTCACATGGCTTGACCTCTTTTTCTTCTTCTTCCCATGTCAAATAGAGCAAAGTTTTTATATCAATCAGAATAAATCTTAGAGTAAGTAACTTATTCAAAATTGATTGGGTAAGTACGTGCAGCGCTGACACGGAAGATTGTCGAAACAGCTGTGATGGTGTCAATGGGACATACATGTGTACACGTGTATAAAGCAGGTCTAACATGATCAAGTGCAAAACCTGTCAACTTAATATCAAATTATTCTTATAATATTGAAGCCAATTGTCAGTTAATCATAATCTTATGAGAAGGTTGCTGACAGCACTTGCAAGGAACTTAGAATAGTTTATACGATTTTTTAGTTTTCATTCAAGTAGTTTCATTTGTTTTTTTAAACTTCTGATTTTTGAAAATGAGCAAGAAAATGTTTGGTGTTTTTTTAGTCATAACATTGGAGGCAGGAAAGTTTGACCCATCTGAAGAATTTGCTGCAATACATCTTCATTTGACCCACCTGCACTTCTTAGATTGAAAAATGTCAGGCAGCAAAGGTGGGAGACGAAAGGTTCTCTCTCATTAGACAACCTGATATGGTTACATTTTCAATTCCTGAATCTTTCCATCAGGCCTTAAAACTGCGTTATGAAAGACTTAGACCTAGACTTAAATGGTCATAGTTTATGGTCTTTGTGAAAAAGCAAAACAAGTTTCGTTTCCTTTTAACATCTTTGGCTATAAGGCACAAAACTGATGTAGAAGCTCAATTCACATCCAAAACTCTTCTCTGCCTTTGGCTTCAGCAATTCCTCTTCTAGTCTCTAAATCATTCATAAAACTAACAAGGGAGAAGAGAAAGGGTAAACAATTATTCTGTGTGAGAATATCCTAAAGACTCTTTCAACTAATGAGAACAATCAGGAGACTTACTCCATTAAAGAAAAAAAAAATCAACCCAAAACCTAAACCAAAAAAAAAAAAAATCCAGAAACACAAACAGATTGACAGTTATACAGCTAAAAGATTAACTGCCACTGAAACTTCATAGAGAAACTGCATTTCAGAGGGAGGAACAGTAATTAAAAGAATAGATTCATTTTTTTTTATGACAGAGCCACTATTCTATATCCATGGATTTTAAGGCATAAGTGCCATTTATAGAGCCTTGTTGTTATTAATAGTATGGGTTTTTTTGGTTTTTTTTTTTTTGTTTTTTTAAAAATTCAATTGTTAAAGACTTTCTTTCATTAAGGGACAGCAAAGGACAAAAAAATGCTATGAAATGATGGTGGCTGAGAAGAAAGAAAAGATCCTATTCTACAGCAAGAACAAGACATATTTTCTACCATCCTACATCTTCATGTTGTCACATAAAAATATTCCCTGCCACAATAGGAAGAACAATCCTGGATTCCAGAAACTGTGGCTGTGCAAAAGTGACTCTTTGTTGTAATGATTGGCTTTGCATATTGGATAGAAACCAGAAGAGGGAATTGATTTAATATAAGGAACAATACACTGTATTATACACCCATGTACTGTAGAGAAACTGATGATTGTGGTTGCACCAAACATGACAAAGTAATAAATAGATCAATTCTATGCAAAATTAATTTCTCATTGTAATATAAAAAAATACCGGGTATGCATGAACATCTGTTTTCAAGAAAATTAGAGACAAAATAAAATATATTTCTCCAGAAAGGGGCAAAAGGTGCTTTGCTGACAGGAAAAAAAATATGGAGGAGAAACAAACAAAGCCTCTTAAATAACCTCTACTTTCTGGGAACACTTGGTACAGCAAATCATGGTATTACTGGGCTGAAAAATCTGTTCACCTAAATCATTCCTGAAATCAAAACTGAACTCAAGTTTAGCCATTAGAGCCAAGCTCCATTTCTGCTTCGCTCAAAACAGAACCTGTGGGTTACACTATTCAAACTCTGCAGGAACACTGCATCATACAGTCAGGTTGAGAGTTTCAGAAAAACAAAAATATCCATGTAAAAGTAGAATGTCAGCAGCTGAGGGACTGGTGATGCTTATGCACAAATTCAATCAAATAAAAAAAACCCACAAACCAAACAACCACTGCACATGGCTTCTGCACCTGTTTCTTCAAAAGGAAATCTTAAGTTTTTTAAAATATAAATTTGTGCTCAAAAGCACACAAACTGACTCAAATTTGTAAATATAAACAACAATTTAATCTTCAAACCTTTCACAGAGAGATCTGTAAGCTCAAGCACTTCAGCAAGTAAATGTAATTATGCTTTGTCACTGAAAATGTATTCAAAATAAATGAGCATACAGCAAGCAGGCAGGATTTAAACTATTTTATCTTACTCCTTTCTAGAAGGTCCACTCTGACGTTTCTGCCCTTTTGAAATGCTTCCTCATATGTAACTTTCAAAGCTCTCCGACTGTAGAACTGTGGCACCACCAAAGAGCCAGTGCACAATGACAAGATAAATATGATAAAATACAGAATGTACGGGAAAAGGAGAAACGTCAATTTGAAATTTGAACAAAAATGCAACCATAAACGTTTTCTAGTCAAGTGGCATAACTTGATAACGCATTCAGTCTTTCATGGGGAATATATTGTTATGTCCTGAACTTTATTATAGTGTCTTCCGAGGCTAGAATTTCTGGCTGTTATTGTTTGCACTTGATTTATTATTAAAACTAAAGAACTTACAACTTTTTTGAAGTCTGTATTGCTTTGGGGGTTTTTTGCTTGGTTTTTGGTTTGGTGTTTTATTTATTTTTTTTTTAAATTTACTGATGTGTACCCTTTCCTGTAGTTTATTCTAGAATAACTTGATCTTGCGGTTTCCTTCTTTGTTGTTGGAATAAAGCCTGTTCCTCTAAAATTCTTACTTATTTCCACAAAAATGTCTGCACCTCTTACCTGACACTTCCCTCCCCACCCCCTGCATAACATTGGATGTATTCTATTCTTTGAAACATATTCTTCCCATGTCACTCTTCTGAATCTCGGAGAGATTAAATGTTCAGTATCCGTGTGAAGGAAGGCAGGGACTTTTCAAACTGGAGGGTCAGACCAATGGAGGAAGCCTATGTAACATCTGAGTGGGGTCTCTTATTTCAAAGAACCAGAAATAGAAGTTTCAAAAAGGCAAGTGGTTATATGGGATTTTCCTCAGACTTCCTACAATTTATTTATGGATCTCCAGATTCTCTCAATAAAATCTCCCCTTTGCAACCCTTAGGGATGCAGCAAAATAAACATATTAATTCAGCTGTCAGTGAATGTTCTCACACTTGAACTGGAGGCAAAGCCTCTCTCATGCTACCTGTGTTCACCCCTGTTGGGCAAAGCTGCGAGGGGAATGCCTACAACAGGGTCCCAAGACAGATTCAAATGAGCGGGTGTATTTACACAGAATAATTTAGTGCCTTACCTTTATACTAGTTCAAATCCCAGAAGCAATACAGCCACCTGTGCCAGCTGCACAGAGAGAGTTCAGATGGGCCTGTATAAGATGGCAGGACTAAAAAGCCACCGCAGAGCTGCCGTGGTGCCTCCATCAGAACTGGAGATGTATCAGGTATCTGCTGCCCAAAAAGCATGACGCTTGAAAGAACAGAAACATTAGAAGCACAACACAAGGCAGACAGAAATGGATCTCACAGAGAAAGGCTTAAGGTATAAGATGCGAGAGCACGAGTTCAAGCACGTTTAGACTCTATTTCCACGAGCAAAGAGTGCCACAGATCAAATTATTCTTTGCGTACTCCGTATTCATCATCTGCCATTTCATCAAAACCTACTTAGGCAAGGAATGACCGCATCTGAAAGCGGGGCATGACCTTTGATAAAAATAAGGTTGAATTTTAGAAGTCAGCGACCCAAAGCCTCTCTAGTGCTCTGCTCGTGCCCAGCAACGTTTTTCAACTGTAGAGCAAATCTGACAATGCATAGCACCTGAATGCAACAGAACTAGGAAAGTATGAGAATATTAGTGTTAGGTTCACGAAGCTAAGAAGTCTCTGTCCATAGAAAATTAAGAGAAAACTGAAAGGTCAATGAACCATGTCATTTCGTTACATCTCCTGTGCAGAAACACAGCAGATTTGAAACTGATCATGTGACGTTGCAGCGTGAGAGAAAGGTGATCCCATATACTAAAAAGACCATAGATGTGAGTGAAGTCTTCTTTCCAGCTGTGGTAGACAATTATAGATTTTAGAAGCATTTTTATTGACATCATGCTTGTATGTCAATCTAAAAGTAATCTATAAAAATATCTTATTCATCATTCTCCCCCTCTACTCTGCACTGGTGAGGCCACAACTGGAATACTGCATCCAGTTCTGGGCTCCCCAATTCAAGAGGGATAGGGAACTACTGGAAAGAGTCCAGCAAAGGGCAACGAGGGTGATTCAAGGATTGGAGCATCTCCTTTATGAAGAAAGGCTGAGAGAGCTGGGACTCTAGCCTGGAGAAGAGAAGGCTGAGGGGAGACCTTATCAATGCTTATAAGTACCTAAAGGGTGGGTTGAAGGAGGAGGGAGCCAGACTCTTTTCAGTGGTTGCCAGTGAGAGGACGAGGGGCAACGGGCACAAGCTGGAACATAGGAGGTTCCACTCAAATATGAGAAGAAACTTCTTCACAGTGAGGGTGACAGAGAACTGAAACAGGCTGCCCAGGCAGGTTGTGGAGTCCCCTTCTTTGGAGATTTTCAAGACCCGCCTGGATGCAGTCCTGAGAACAGGCTCTAACATGCTCTGGGCAATCCTGCTTCGGCAGGGGAGTTGGACTAGATGATCTTTATGGTCCCTTCCAACTCTAAAAATTCAGTGAAATCAGCTTTTATTCCCATAGAGTTTAGAAACAACAATCAAATATAATAGTTACCATACCCCTTTGTCTGGATACAGTGAGTAGAAATGTTAAAAAATGCTTCCAGAGAACCTTTTTGAAAATATCAGCTGAAGCACGACTGCAATAGAGTATAGAAGGCCAGCTGTGATAGGTTGTACTCCACTTACACTATATAGTTCTCCCATACATAAAACAGTCAATATAACTCATTAAATTAGAATAATTTTTTAAAAAAAAAGTTATTACAGTAACAGATCAAGGAATGCACAGTGTATTAGTTATCAATGCTTTATTATTGAAAACAAAATTGAAATTCTCTTATCTGGCACATAAACAATTATTTCTACAAAAAGGAAAGCCTACAAATCTGATAATTTATACAAATAACAGTTTTTCAAAAAATAAAATTTTAATTTAGTAAACTTGTCTTGTGCTCTTTTATTTTTTTTTAGCACTGTCTGCAATAATCCACCATAAATCCCTGAGCAGAGAGACATATTTTAAACATGTTTTAAATTTATCCCAAAAGAAGAAAGTTATCAAGCCCAGACCAATACTAAAAAAACGTATTCAGGGACATTCTTGTTAAATTTACGCTAGTCCTTTTTTCTTTCTTTTTTTTTTTTTTTTTTTTTTTTTTTAAGAAACAAACAAAAACAGTTATCAATGCAAGCATGACACTGCCTCACAGGAGTGCTCCCCCTCTCCCCCTTTTGTGCAATGAATAAAAACTACTAAACAAGAATGAGTACACGTTGAAGGACACAAATAACATAGTGAATGGTTAAGACCAAGAAGCCATCGAAGTTTGATGGCTGTTGAGCAAATAAAGCTGCAGGATACCACAGTTTTATATTGAGTTCAGTTATAGTTACTATCTAATTTATTTCTATACTTTTCTCAGAAAGTCAGTAAAGCAGGAGAATAAGTTCAAACTACCATTGTATTCTAACTCTGGTTTCAATGTTAAAGTAGAAATTCGACCTCTGACCCTTCAATTTTGCTTTTCCAGCCATAACATCATTTGAGAAAAACTTGACACACTCCACAAAACCAAACAATCTCGCCCCTCTGGCCCTTCCGGTAGGCCAGCTGTAAACTTAGCAACTTACGGTATTTTAGCGAGGAAGAGGAAAGAAAAGGAAACAGACACTACTACAATTTTTTACTACACTGGCTTTGACACAGCTACTCCTCAATCCATTTCAATACAAGTGTAAGGGGAGAATGACCAAGAAGGCAGAGTAGAACTCAAGTCTCCCCTTTCCCGTTAGGTACAAACATTAACCACAAAAAATGCAAGGAAAACCAAATAAAAGAAGTAGCAACACTTACAGACTGTTGTGTTAATGGTAGGTAACGTTGCTGCAGTGAAGTAATAAATAAATAAATACAGCAAAGTATTCTCTCCTCTACAGTTTTGTTGGAATGGTGCTCAACAGTTAAAAAGCAAAAAACTCCCCACTCTTTCTCAGTAATAAAGAGTTTTTTAACAGAAGATTCTGAAGAAGCTTCAGTTCAAGGTGCTCTACCACTTTAACGTTATATCTACCATTATGAAAAGAACACTGAAGCAGATACAAACAGGTCATTAAATGAAATAGTAACTTTTCTTACAAGCAATAACACTTATACCAAAGAAAGAAAGCAGTTAACAAATGGCCTGGAAAAAAATTACTAAAGCTTCCATACACTGCAATTTAAAATAAATTATTTTTACATTTAAAAACTGAAGACTAAAACAGTAACTAGGCCAGATCATTCTGAAACAGAAATAAATTGAACCTCACCAAAAGCATATTTAGATATTTGACAGCTCTGCTGCTATAGCACACACGTCAGAATACAAACAGAATGCTAATATTTGGTTAGAATCTGAAACACCACCACTGTGAAAAGTAACTGGCAACCACCTTTACACATTTCTCTTGATCGACACTGTTTTAAGCATGATCTAATCCAGTCCCTTCAATTATTTGCTAGCCTCACCAATATATAACAATCCCTTTCCTCCGAGTTGCTCATGAAGTCTCATTTGTAGCATATGCAAGCACTAATGTTTTCAAATCTCACTTGGCTTAGTTATTGCAAAAATACTGTACGCAGATTCCAGCTTAAAGTTGGTCTTATCTGACAGCAATGTAAATAGAGTCAAACACATTGTTCTATAATACCAATTATTTCTTTTCTGAAGATGACAGTCTGACCACACTCATTTGATATCAGGGCAAACATCAGTCTTGCTTGTATTGCTAACCATACCTCTTGGACTTCTTTTTTTTTTTACCACTCTACATACACACCCGATGTAGAATATGGGCAGCTCCTTGCTCATTCTGCCTAGCCCACAGCCATTTGACTGTGTATCTCAAGAAAACTGCATTAAAACTTAACAAGCTGAAATAATATGCAAATTCTTAGTAAATGATTATGAATGCTGTCATCTGATCACAAGTGACAGGTTTGAAAAAAAAAATAAATAATTGGCCATATAAGCTGTGAAATTGGTAGGCAAGTGGTCCTGAAGTGAGACCAGCAGCATTAAGACAAACTGCAAACACACTGGATTTAGTATACATTTTAATGAGTTACAGTATCAGCAAAATACTTTAACCTACTGTTACCACTTCTACTCCCATATGGCTTAGCGTATACTGTACAATTTTCCCTTAGTATTTCTAGACAGTATACATTTCAAGTACCCACCCAAAAGTGAGCAATATGGGATTTGCAATGATTTATCAAATATGCCAAGACACCTTCTCTCAAGTGCTATGGTTCTAAATATTTTTGTGGGGTAACAAGTCCTTCGTGAATATCTCAGTGTCTCCCTTTTTCTATTTATCTAGCAAAAAATTTATGCCAAAAAAGCAGGATAGCTTCTCCTAGCAGCAATTAAGACCTCTCGTCCTTGCAGTCAAGTCCAAGGAGTTCTCTGATTGGACAACTGTGTGGAAGTTCTAGTTTGTGGTTTTAATCAATTTAAGAAAAAAAAATTCAGAGTTTTCATCATCATGGTTTGGATGTCTTCAAACCTTGCTTCTCCATGATATTCCACAATTTGCGAAGATTGGACTGAGTGATGACATCATCGGGTTTAAGTTGAAGAGCAAGGAGGTAGTTTTCTTCAGCCTCTTTCAGTTTACCATTCAGATGGAGAATGGCTCCAAGATTCATTAAGGCAGCTGGATACTGGTACAAAAAAAAAGTGAGGGAGAAATATTAGGAATATTTTCAGGTTTTCTTTTCAGACAATCTTCTTCCACTTAAACAAATTATTCCCTTATGTTTGCAGACTTTTCATGGAATCAATTTAAGCAAATAGAGATAACAAGAAAAAGTTTCTGAACAGCTGCTGTATACTTTGTGCTTTAAACAGGGCAAGCTCTGGTGTCTACAGACGTAGACTTCTCTCTTTAATGAGAAAACACAGAGCTCATAAAGCTTTACATGTGGTAATGTCAGCATAGCAGAGTTTCCAAGAGAAAATTAAAGTAATCCAAGAGCGGATTAAAGACAGGAACTTAATTTTAATTCAGCCCATTGCCAATAAAGAATTTACAATCATTGGGAATAGTTAACACATTGGAACTCATCCCCTTTTTTCTCTTTATCTTAATTATAACTAGTAGAAAATACAATCTGTTCTCAGATTCTAAGGATGTTTAGGGGTCCTAGAATATCCATTTAGATTAAGGCTGTGGCAATTATTTCTTAATGAACGATTGAATAAAATTAACAATGGTGGAAGCACATGCTATTTTAATAACAAAGGTGAAAATTTCATAACAAATCCATTAAAAAGCTTCTTATGTTACTAACAATTTTTCCATCTTTAGCTAAGACAAAATGGGTTTTGTTTTTATTTTTTCATCTTTAGACTATTCCATTATGAAATAACAGGTTGTTCATGATAATTAAACATGTCTGGTTACTGGAGTTAACAAATATTACATGGGCTGAAAAGCAGATTTACGAAGCTGAAGAGAACAGTCTGACCTACCTTTTTGCAGTACCTAAGGTTGTCACATGCTAGTGAGAGCACAGTAAAGGCATTTGCCAAACCAGTACCTTGCATTTCAAAGAAAAAGAGGGGTGGGGTTGGGAACTAGACCAAGTTCACTACGTTTTGTTCTCTCCCTTAGGTCACTATGATTTCAAAGGAGCTTGAGGAACGCTCACTTTCGAAGTCACATACTTTGTCTCAGATGATAAGTGTTTCAAGACACCACTCACCAGTGGTACGATCAAAAGGCAGTACCCAAACTGTGAAGCCACATGGAAACTCAGCTTCAGACTACTGGGTGTTGGTATGCCTTAGAAGCCCTTCAGGAAATAACTGACAATAACTTCAGGAAAATATGGTAGGTAGAAGGCCAATAAAATATGCGCTAGAGTTGGTCTCCCAGACTGATGAGGTAATAGGAAGTCATTAGGATGAGGAAGACTTAGCTATGTTTCAAACCTCTCCACTAGCAAGTTAAAGTCATTACTCTTATCCTTCTGAATCAAGCTTCAGCACGCCTCCCCCCCCCCCCCAATTCTTGTGTCCAAAAGCAAAATTTTATAATGGAAATGTTGTTCAGAAAATTCTCTAGTTTTATACCCTATAAATATTTCATATTTTTTCAGCTTTCTTCCTGCTTCTTTTTACCTATTAACATATGCAGCACAAAAAAATCATGAAGAACTGTGAAACATCAAATTTTCAGAACAACTGGCTTCCAGAGTTTCAAAATTAAGCAAAACGAGTTCAGCCCTTGCTATTGTAAACATCATAATGCTAATGCAGTGGAATCTGAAGATGTTATTTTTAGATTTAATTTTTCTTGCTTTACCCTGACAGATTATTTCCACCACTCCGAAGTCAGTTACTTTGTTCTACTAAAAATCAAGACAACAACAACAAAAACCTAGCTGGATTTTATAAAGTTTTCCCAGTTAAATACTGTCCAAAATTTCCTCCTCTGTCATATTCTGTACAGAGAAAGAAAACCAAGCCCATGAAATGTAATCTTTGCTATGGACAACACATATTGGCAGCCACATTATCATAGCTCCACCTTAGCAGTGCCAGTCTTGCATGCTATTTTATAATGGAATAATACACTCCTTAATTACTGATGTTCTGGGTACTAATTGAAGTGATGCAAGTGAAGAATGATTGGAAAACAGCTCCACTGTATATGGCTGGCTGTCTAAATATCCACATACTTTATTCATTCATTTATTTTTAGACTTAAGATTGCTTGTGAGAATTTTCTCAAATCATGAGTAGGATGGTCCATTCACACTAATCGTGCTCTTTATTCACCTAATTAGTTTATGAATCAGCTAGCTTTTTTCAAGAGCACAGTAATAGACACAGAACTGTCTTCTCACTTGAAATATAACTATGTGCATAAGTTTGCATCTAGACAAAGCTTACAATGGATAAGGATTACAAAACTTTAAAACCAGAAAAACTTGTACGAAATAAGACACACACTGAAATGTGCTCAGGGCTAAATTTACAGCATCCACAAACTTATTGTGTGGGAAGTAACACAGTTGTCTCATATGGCTTCCAGAATTCCTCTCCAGTTCCTTCACACCCTCCTGAAAATATGGTGTGTGTATGGTACTAATCAAGTACTTAAAGAATGTTAAGACTATACGCCTAGCTAAGGAAACTCTTCTAACATCATGTCTTTAATTTGATATATCATTTCACTAGAGAAAGCAACAAAACCATCTAGAAACAGAAAAAACTGCATGCCTTTCAACTGAACTTGAAATTTTCCAACTTCTACCCATCATTCATGATTTCCTGGAGACCCAACAAATTTTAGGCCATTAATGCTCTCAACAAATATATTTCTAGAAAATGTGAACTGATAACTCATTTCAGGTAGTGCTGAAAGTTCATTCCAGCTCCTCCATGTTTCAAATGAGGAAGTGCACAGGATTTTGGAAAGAATGCTCCCTAGCTTTCTAGGGTATCAGCCACCCCAATATCTATGGTTTATTGTAACAGTCGCAAGAATTTTGGGTGACTGCAAGATTATACATCAGTGCCATTGTTCTCTGACAGCTATAAATGATGGTCTGAGAACAAGAGAGCAAGAGAGATTTGCTACAGTTTTTCTTCACATATATTGTCTTTTATTAAAGACAGCTGATAAAACTTTTCAGTACTTTAACAAAGGCAGTCAGCAGCTACCAGTGCAATAACATGGGACTTGTAGCACTGTATAACAAATGACACCACCTACTACTTCAGAGACTTGAAAGGAGAAACAGGCCTGCCTTCATTTCCTTTTGGAGACAGATGCTTTACATCAAAAAAAAGCTGACTGGCATTTCTATGGGGGTTATAAATGCTGTCTTTTATGGTCGATTGGGAATTATTCCCTTTATTAGCATTTTTATCATGGTGTGCTTGTTTCCTTAGTGGTTTTTTGAGGGGAGTAGAGGGAGGTGCTTGTGGGGAGGAGGGAAGAGGAATTACAGAGTAGTTAATTAATAACAAAATAGCAAAAGGCATGCATTTAGTTGCCTGGGATGTTTTTGGTTTACACTGATGACAATTCTTTCAAGCTTTCTCTATACTACCAAAATAAAAGAGCAGCTTTGGGGCATGCAAAAATTTTATGTAAATTAAAGCTCTCTCTAAAATTAGAGAACTACGGAATTTCCAAATAATTCAAAATAATTCTGGTAGTATTTTGGGATTACACTAATGTAACCAAGTACAGTATTGGACCCACAAACAGAATTAATCTTAATGACACAGCAGATGACCTCATTCCTTGGTCATCATCTCTGGTGTCTAATATTGCAAATGCCATATCAGAAGAAAAGTCCCAAACAGAAGAAGACGAGTTTACTCCTATATATATATATGCCTAAGAAGTTATGGAGAGAGAAACAAATACACAAACACTTAACCTAGCTCAAAACCACCTCTTGTGTGCCAGGGAAGTATGAGCAAACAACAGCCCAAACACAAGCAGTGAAATTTGAAATTGTTTTACCCCCAAAGCTCTGCTTACAGATGACCACCTCTGCTCAATGCCATAGAGGACAGGGGAACAGATTCTGACATGAAAGTGCAATTTGTTGCTGTTGAGGTATTTATAAGGAAAATCACACCAATTTTTACTCCAGTAGAATCACAAGTGCAAGCTACTTCTCACTTATCCATTTTCAAAGGTCACTGAAAAGATGTTGCCAATATTAAACTTGCTCTTAATGAACTACTGCAGTGCATGATCTTGTAGACGTTTCAAAACAACCCCAGGACTGTTTAATGAATAGCGTAATCAGCATGGCCAACCCATCAAAAACACAGAGACTGTTTCGTTTTAAAAACAGTGCAATTAAGGACCCTTGGTCTTTTAAGGGTTCCTGTTGAGTAAAGTCCATACTTAAAGAAGGACACAAAATGTCATTCACATGTGAATATGTCGTCCCAGCACTTCCAGTTAAATATGGGTGAAGAATTCAGATATTTCTCTTTGATAACTGAAGATAAATAGGAGGTATAATGACTGAGTAGTGAAGCAGCAGAGTATTTGTTGCTCACTAAGCATCAGAGCAAAGCATGGTGAACTGCTACATCTTATCAGTGACCACGGGATAATGTGCTATCATGCTTTTTTATCCTCCTACAGTGATGGCAAGAATTTCCACTTGAACTTTCGTTACTGCTGCTATTGCTGTAGCACAGCATAGTATTTTCCGAAGCAATCAAAATATCATTAGCTCCTTTTTGATTGCTAAAGATAACTGTGGACAACAGAATCATTTCAGGGGTAGCACTTGCTTTTGGCAGACCTCACAACTTCTGAGTAAAACTATGATCTAGGAGTTGTCCCAAGATGCAAGCATACTACTCTAAAGCATTAGGTGGGTGGAGATGGTAGAAGGAGAGGCAGGGGAGGGACTTGAAGCAAGGTGGTTGCTTCCAATTGAATCTTACTTTCCAATGTAATGCATTGACAACACTGTAAATTCAGCACATGGAAGAAGACCTTTTTATAGGAGCAACCTAGTATTGCCAGATAAGCCAAGTGCCAGTTATTCCTTCCAGAGACTCATGTTTCTACCTGGTTCTCTATGCTATAAGGCTTCTTAAAAACTTTTTGCATATGCATATATTTGCATATGCAAATGTCTGGTATTTTGTTCCAAACAGCATGCAAATCACAACTAAGACACCAATCTCAAGTAAGCTGGCTAAGATAACAAGAGTAAATTGTAGAGGAACAGATAACTTGTTGTAAAAAGCATTCTAGAACAAGGATGCATGGCAAAATATTATGGTTCAGAGAGAATAAAAAAGCATAAAATTCAGAGTTGAGAGGTATTTCCTGTCTCATCAGCCCTGACAGCAAAGCATTCAGTTCTGCTGGAAAATAAAAAAATCAGCATCTTTGCAAACTCTTAAAATGGAAGAATACTCTACAACTTTTCCTCTACGACAAGTTAAGTACATCATTTAAATTGCAAGTCTGCTCATGAACAATTTCTGTAAGTACGCTTTTGTGTCGATAACAGCTTTCGGCGTAAATAGGAAGAAGGGAAATGGACACAAAAACATTCTCCCCAAAAGTACTAATTTGAATAAACGTTCCGAAGAGCAGTTTCCACGGTTGTATTAGTCAGAAATGAACCTAAACATTTCTGCTGCAAAGGGAACGTGCATCCCAATCTAATTACCTTAAGACTGACTAACAAATGTAGCTATGTAAATCTAACTAATAACAAGCCTAGGCTCTAGAGGGGAGCGGATCCTTGGATTTGGTTATCATCTTCAAGATGATACTATGCTATTAATGCTGATAGAGAACAACTTTAGTTACTCATATTTTGTTTACCAAAGTAAGAAATTACTAATCTCCAGGAAAGATGAACACCCTTCGGGAAAAAAAGAAAAGGAAATCAAAAAAGAAAACACACAAAAAATAAAGTTAATAGCTAGGAAAAAATAGTTTCTGTTGAATACTATTTATGTAATAGTCTGGTTAGGATAGTAGAACAAGTTAATAAGAAGAAGAATAGCACGAATGAATACCTGGTCACCTTAACAACTGATGATACTACATAAATGTTAGGTCATGTACTTTTTTTTTTTTTTTTTTTTATTTTATTTTACATTTGGACATTCTGATCTGGACATTCAAAGTAGATGAGACTTTAACCTGGCTGGTGAAAGGAGAATATACATGGAAATTGTTTGTATGCATCTAATCTTGTGTGCTTTCAAACACTAGAGACCATCCTGTCTAAAATTGCAGACTACAGAGTATGTAAATTTAAAAACAGAAATTAAAAGTGAAGGAAGAGTTTTTTACTATTTTTTTACATTTATGTGTGGCAGATGTGGTAGTTTTCATCCACAAGTATACCGTGAAATTTTTCAGTTTGCTTGTAGATTTAGACAACAGCATCATTAAGGAGACCCACAGCTGTGAGTTGAGGATGAGTTCTAGACTTGGCACAGGAAGGAAGCATCAAGCAGTCTACTTTCATTCTCAAATTATCACATCAACAGGGGACATTTTAGCATCAATGTTCTCCAGCCAGTGAAGATTTTTTCCCTCAACATCTTTTTCATCTTAGCCTTCAGAGACTGCTCAGAGTTTTAAAAACAAGAGTTATCCAAAACCAAACAAGCATATACAGATATATGTTACATCTTGCTGCTGAAAAGCTATCTACTATTGGCCTTTATATAAATTCAGAGGATATATCAGCAAGTTAACAAAAGCATGTGATGCAACTGCTAAACACTGCAGATCATAACAACAGATGAAAAGGTCCCACAGAAATGTACTTACATTTGTAATTTCTGTGTATCTAGAGTTTTTCCACCAATGGTCATGCATCAGTTGCTTTGATTTATGCTTAAAAAGTCTAGTAATCACTCTCAATTTATATAGAAACTGTGATGGACATTTTCAGATAACATACTTGTATTACCATAATAAAAGCTAAGCAGAAACATATGAGCATTTAATATTATGGTTATATTTAAAAAAATAACAAACATTTTCCAGGCTTGAAAGTGTTTCTAATTAAAATTCTTAGGCTTCCAGCTCAAGTGTTTTCATCAGTAGAGGATATGATAATCTTACCCAATTTTGTCAGCACTTTAGGATTTCATTTAAAAAGTCTTCAAATGACTTAATTTTTGTTTATAGAAATCCAACCGTGCTCTGATGTGTGCAATTTGATAATTTTAATACATAGCTGCGATTATGGTGTAAAACATTTAACAAATTCTTTATCTAACACTAATACGTAGCATGCTAATTAGGAAGTCTGTACTCCCAGCAAGTGAGAAACTTGCTGAATAGCAATGTCATCTGTACTACCATACCGACAAACAGAAATTACTCAAAATCATTCAGTAACAGAATTCTGTCCTATTAAAAAAAAAAAAATGGGTATTTTAAAATTAAATTGAATCTGTTAGTTATTATTTATTTTTGCATGCACTTTCATTCTAAATCTTGGAAACCAGAAAAATAAATGGCTTTGTGTTACTGCCTAAAGAAAGATAAAATCCACTTTTAATTTAAAAGAAATGTAAAGTGTTAAGAGAAAAAATGAATATACTCTACTTGACCCAGCAGCACATCTGCTGGGCTGATTAGAATAGCTGTCCATACCAACACAATCAAAACTGGTGAGTCTTCAGAGAAAACTGTAATTTACAGATCATCTGAGGCTATGATCACAATTATACTCACAGTATATACTACTAGCATTTAAAAAGTTCATTTTTTTTCAATTGTCATTGGAAAATAAAAATGACTGCTGAGAATGAATGCATCTTCTGTCTATTTTTGCCCAGGTACTGATTGAATACATCAGTACCCAGAGAATGCTGTATAGTTTTTCGAGATGCCAGCCACAGGCATATAAGGTAGTGCATAAGAGCTTCCACTTTTGAGTAGAATAGCCAGCTACTGAGATTTCAGAAGGAAAACGTTTTCATTTCTGATCTTGAAAAGTTATCTAAGTTCTAATTAAGTAAATTGCAAAATCACAAGATTTCCAGTGTTTTGACTCAAGTTGTTCAGATGAATGCTGTCAAACAAGGGTTTGCACCTTTGGCTGACAAGTGTAGTCAGCTGAATTCAATGTTTGAGAACTAGATTTACATTGATATTGCTGTATGTTTTCCAAAACTATTTGTAAGGTACAGCTTTCAGGCACACTGTTTAAACCATTATGCAACTTGACATACTTGCTTAGAGCACAAAGAATGAGAAACTCAGTAATTTGTTCAAGGCTTATATCATGAGCAATCACTATTAAGACAGCCCACAGAAAAAGTGTGATATTAAAGCATGACAGAAATAGGAAAAAAGAAAACACTTGGCATTGTAGGATGCTTTAGGATGAATTTTAGCCTTTTCCACCCCTCCATTGACACGTTTTCTTTCAGCTAACTTTCCCTAGACAACAGAATCAATCATTCCTCTCTTGGTAATAATTGAACTGGCATCAAAGTACAATTGATGTCTATTACATGAAGTGATACAATTTCCATTAATAACATAGCTCATCAACAGTGTCTGAAGGTATTTTCAAGTTGGTCAAAAATGCAACTTCAGCATATGGAAATGTTATCAAGGCAAATTTGCAAATAAAAACTAACTTCATAAGTTTGTAAATAAATAAGAAAACTCTGGGGATGAGGTATCATTAAATGAACTACATTTTCATAACAGACTAGACACAACCAAAAATGCTTGAAAAAATCTTGTTCATAAATATTTTCTTTTCTGAAATTTCTGCATGGAAAATCTTAAAGTTTTGCATATAACTTTTTTTTCCTTCCCCTTTTTCTGTTTTCATCTGGCTGCTATCACTTCCATTCTTGTTGCATAGTGCAAAAATGTCATGCCTACATTCTGTCTTGACTTCAGTTTTACCCACAAGATTGTGAGAGCAGCTTAGAAACTATTGGTCCTTTGCAAAATTCTGAATCAGAGTGCTTTGTGCAATTTCTAAAACTTCATACCTTACTTTTTGGCAGTCAGTAACCTGCAGGTGTTCCCTATACAGTATTTAGCAATTAAATCTACAGTACATATTAAAATTATTAAATTCCAGTGTAAGTGCAAGGATTTAATTTTTATTCTTGTAGCTTAAATATTTTGAGGCTGTAGTTTCTAAAATTGCATCTTTTGATGGCTAATAGGAAGACCACTGTGCACTAATTGCTTGGTAGGCTTTTACAAAGTTGTGACTTGTAAAAAAATAAAATTATTTTCTGCTAGGGCAGCCTTATTTACCATATCTGATCAGTGACACATACTTTTACAGTGCTTTGTAAGTAATTAATATCAATAACAGCAAGACATGTTCAGTGGTATATCTACACATCCTACTCTGAAAGGTTGCACTTGATACTACATATGCTGATAATGGCTGTTTATCAAACAGAAGCTTTCTGTATTCTTCAAACTACGTTTTTAAGAAAAGGACATGTGAAGCAACACTGTGAATAATATTTTTGTTTTTAAAAAGGTTTAATTATGTCTGAAGGCACAGGAGGACAACTAATATTTGCACTACTAGCACCAAAGCAGAGTTTAATTTCTGCTTCTGAAATTCAATGTCAAAAATTACTCAGTGAAACCAGATGCTTGCTCCAAACTGCCCCAGAAAAAGCCCTCCATGACTGGAGCAAACAAAAATCCAGGGCCAATAGAATCACTATGCGGTTCTGCAGTCATTGGCTCATGTTAATTTGCGTTCTCAGTATACATTTTCACTACACATACCACCCATCCTACATGAACACCAAAGGATGCGACAGAAATCAGCATTAGGTCCTACCTACCAGCAATCTTTTTGCTAAAGTTCATTTCCCTCCCCCAAATAAAAAGGTTTGCCTCCTGTGCAATTTCCATAATCTCTGTTCGGAAAGCATTTTCTTCCTCTATTATGTATAAAACATCCACTTTGTGAACTAATCAGCAAAATGGATCAATGCAGCTATCAGTACAGAAATTTTCAAACAAGAATTAATGAAGGATCATGTATTGATCTTTCAAAAATGATAAAAAATAAGCCTGGTAATTTTAAGAGTATTTAAATGCTGTTAGAATGTGAAGAAATGAAGTAGAACTACTGAGTTACAATAAAACTCCACCAAATAACTCCACCATAAATATACCAATCATTTACTCTATGGAATCTAAGTGACATACAGTAAACCTTCGTACAGAATTTAATTTAGGATTTTATTGTGGACTTTCATTTTTACTGTTGTTGTTATATTGGAAAAGTTTTCTATTTTCTTTCATGCTATAATTGTTTTCAGTGAGTTTGAAGCAGCCACATGCTGAGGCAACTGGCACTCTTACAAACCATAATGTCAGATTAAAGTTACTTACTGTTACAGGAAGACAATCTTTACTGAAGCACCTAAAGAATTAGTAAAACTGCCACACCTTAGTATTAGAGCTGTTCATTATATGGAAGACATGTTTCAAAAGGGTAAGTGCACTTGGATGTATATTTGCTCTCCAGTTAAAACTAACTATGGTAAATAGAATCATGTAAATGAAATATGTGGAGCTGACCAATATACAGTGGTCAAGAATGGCTCAACTAAAAGGGACTGCTCTTTGAGGGAAACGAAAAGTTATCCATCCTCATGCATCTTCTAATAAGCAGACATCTGATCTCTAGACTGTAATTTTCCCAGGGAGAAATACATCCAAACTGGTATTGAAATTATTCTTAAAGAATTTCCAAAAAAATTACTTCAGCCACCTGCCACCTATCCCCTTCCTAGCAGTCTGCAAACATACAGTTCTTCTCAGGCAGATGTCAGACCAAACCAAGCCATATTGTAGGACATTTTTTCCTCTATACAATCACCTAGATACACCTGGAGGCATGAGAGTGTGGGGGAGAATACCAGTTGCACCAACTTGTGAAACAAAAAGATAAGTTCTCCAGAACTTGTGGGGAAAAAAAAAAATCTAATAGGATATGCACCCAGAACTAAAAATCATTCCTAGAGCAAGAAATACATCAGAACTATAGATTAGGAAGAAAATTAGGAAGTTATTTATTGCAAAAACATCCTACTGAGAATGTACTGTTGCTAGGCTTATTTAATGAGCATTAAAAACACTTCCTTATCAGTTCTAATTGCATAATAAATTCATTGCATTGTTTCCAGAAACAGTACTAGAATACTCTATTAGGAAAAACCTTGTTGGATTCTCCTTTAATTGAGTTCAAACAGATGGTTTAATTTCTGAAATACTAATCTACCACCATGAGTTCTATATTTCATGGCACTTTATTTTTGATTGACACTGAGGGCTACATTTACAAGGCAAAGCCAATCTTCTTCTCTCCAGGAACTGATGCAGGCAGCACAGTACCCCCTGCCATAATACTATCAGACTGTGAATCACAATCAAATGTATAGGTCTATCCAGGACACATGATCTTCACTTCCACAATTTCAGCAAAGAGACTGCATCTTTACAAACTACTGCCTCCCACCATCTCGATGCGTGATGATTCCTTTTATTTAAATCAGTAGTACAAATCTAGGCTTTGACTTCACAAAACTATTTTCTTTTAATTTTCTGTAAGTGAACATCATTGTTGAGTAGAAGCACAACTGCTGCACGGTTATTTTTATATTGAAAAGTAATCATAGAAAAAAGTTATCTGTCGACTAAGATGTGGATGAAAACATCTAAAGCACTAGATGAAACAAAAATGCACTTCAGACTTGCATAGTTAAAATACATACAAAAATAGAAAAAGGAATGTGAAGGTGCTAAGATTTCCACTCAAGTTAACTAAAGTGCAGTCCTACAAAATTTCTGAATCAAGGTCTTGACAACAGAATTATTTGGTATGAGAATTTCTTCTCTTTGGAGAATTTATGATCTATCCATTGAGATTTACAACTATCCAATACAGCAATGCAGCAAAACAGTGTTCTGTATCTAGGCAGGTGCCCGGAGACAAAATATAGAATCATAGAATCATTTAGGTTGGAAAAGATCTTGAAGATCATCGAGCCCAACCATAAACTTAACTTCTTAGGAAACACCACCGAACTAATAAACATGTATGATTTTTTTTAAAACATGGTCTTCCAGTTTTCAGAGATTTAGTCCCATAAACATTTTGAACACTGTGGACAACAGAGCCTGCAATGGAAAATGGGTGCATAAATGAAAATACTCAGGGGTATTTTATTTTGTGATGAAAAGACTTTACCAGCAGCTCAAAGCAGCATAAGAGATTGCCACCAGACATACTGAAAACCTTGTATGAACTAAGAGAATATTCTCCTAAGAGAATAGCACATTGATTATCGGAGAGGTTTTTTTCTCTCAAATTGCATGTTAAGCACAAAAATACTGTTTCAACAGTTCTTGGTAAGAGTAATTGATGATTTAATGAAGATCTAAAGGCTAATTCAATTAGAAAAGGAGTTAGTATATAGCTGCTTATTTCCAACATTTGTTCCCCTTGTAAAAGAAAATCTCTATACATTTTAGAGTTCACGAAAATGAATGACTCAGAAAATACATTACGCCAATAATTAGAGTGTAGAAGGATTAATATTTATGGGAAATTTGTAAACATTTTCATAGCTAAAAATGAAACGAAAAGCACTCCAAATTACCATGACAACGACTTTCTGGCTTACTTTGCAGAGTACTTCTGGGTATGCAGCTTACTGTTTGAAAAACTTTACATTAAGAAGAGTTCATAGCTGCTTGCATAATTTCACTCAAAGAACTCAAGAACTACATAGCCCAATTTATCTCTCACATGCAGGAAAACAGAAGCAATTCTAAACAAGTCAATGGTGTTACTGCAATGCAATATCTGTGTAAGCAGAAGAAACTCAAATGTATTTTCATTTCAGTCATTTAGAACTTGTACAGACAAAATACTTAGGTATTGATTAGGATATCAATGTGCAACAAATTATTTTAGATGGGAAATAAACAGCAACTTAAAGGAATTTTAATTCCATTCCAAATCTCACAAATCACACTGAGCCAATCGATCTCAGATATTTCCATATTTAACTGCTTGTATAATCAGAAGAGTACAAATGGACTCCCTATAAACTGTCACAAAACTAAAGCTAAGAAGCATAATGACATGATTTCCAGCTTTCTCCCATGCATCGTACACGAAGATGGATCACAATATCAAGAACCAGATTTAAATCACCCAAAAGCACATTCAATCTTTGATTTCACAGAGCTGCTACAATGCTTGAGAAAACACACACAGAGTTTTCTGGGGTAAGGCTATAAAGTATTCTCTTGTATTTCCCAAAGGAAATTCAGTGTTTTCCACAGCTGAATAAATTGGTTTTCAAATTATACAATTCATCCTGATATTGTGCTTCAGTATTACAGGTAAATATCCCCATTTCAATAGCTTGTGTTCTTTCTTTGTCCCCTGATGGAGATCATAGGGATGGGAAATGCTATATGGAGTTTTTTGTTTGTCTGTTTTTTTTTGTTTTTTTTTTAAGGCAGGAGGCACTAATCTCTGCTGAAGTAGGAACACTTTAAGATTCAGAACAACAACCTGTAGAGAAGCCTGTCTTGAAGCTGACAGTTATGCATGACAAAAAACCCAAATGTGTCTTTAAAATATTTAGGAGGACCATGAAAAAATATAATTGCAAATACAGAAAGATAACTTTTTGTTCAAAAGAACACAGTTTTCCCCAGATAGCTGGACATATGTAACATATCTGCCTTGCATTAAGCCCCAGACAAGACGGGTGAACTGAGTATAAGGACCTGAAAGGGGTGAAGTGACAACAAGAACAACAAGAGAAAATTGAGCTGGGAGACAAATTAGCTTCAAAAAGCTTTCCAGCTCAGGAGTGGCAAAGAGAGTTCATGCATGCATAAACTCTTTATATGGAGAAGTGTTGCTATTTCTGTGCAAAAACTGAAGAGCCTTTCTACCTGAAATGAAAGGCAGCTTGCATTCAGTTAATGTTAATTATCTTGAATTTCTCCATTCTGCACAACCTTTAGGCTAGGTCAGCCTTCTGCTAAGCAGGCCGAAAAATGTCTATCCTGATATCAAATCTCAGAATCAGTCTTTTATCGCCTGTCAATGGGGAAAGTCTACCCAATTTACACTAACCAAGAAAGGGCGCTCTTATCCTTTTAAAATCAGAGAGTGGTGTCATCTTTTCTTTCAGGGTGTTCCACTGTCTCCTCTCCCAGTGGAGCCAATCCATGTCTAAGCCTCCCACCCCTGTATCTGTCTGAAGTCAAACTATTAAAAGTATGCCATCTGGAAATACAGTTCACATCAGTCATACCTATCTTCTCATCAGGAAGCCACAGTACCCTTTTTAGTCCTAAAAGTCCTGCCACGTCCTATAACAATTGGTTCAGTCTTTAGGAAACAACAGAGCAGGAAGAGAGGAAAAACTGGATCCTGGGAAGTTTTCTTATTCCTCACACCTTCACCAAGAGAAAAGAAAGGAGGCTTTTTCAGGAGGCCAAGAGTGCTGCTGGGCTGGAAGGAATCCACAGCCATTCATATCATTGAGGCGGAAAGTTTGGCACACTTGAGAGGAAGCCTTAAACAATGGCGAGGTTTAGCAGCAGCTGGCGTTGGTAGTGGGAAGCGGTGCAGCCCTGACACAGGGCAGGAGAAGCCAGGAGCAGCTCAGAGGGCAGGCAGGCCATCAGCAGAAGCTCCACCTGCCCCACAAGGCCCACTTTTGTATTTTCTGTAAAGGCAGACACAAGTTATGGAAGACATCTGACGAGGTGAATCTGCTGGATGCTAACTACCTAAAAATACAGCTCTGTGGTCATCCCATGACACCAATACAGAAAGATAAAAGACTGCCATGTGATCATTACTTTGAATAAACAAGTAAAGACACAGAACAACATTTTAAAACAAGGATTATCGACTGGAAAGTGCCGTGCTTTACTGGCAATAATACATGGTGTAAAAATCATATATGTACTGTTTCTCTAGAAGAACATGTCAGCTATATCTGTACTATGCGCCAGAACTAGGATTGCAATGACAAGACACTCCAGTTGGGTTAGGATGACAATGGGCTGGACACACCTCCTCAAAAGACCTGCAGGAGCAATATTCATCACTGCAAGGGATCTGCAGTATCCCTGGAGCAGCATGAGGAGGACATTGGATCCAGTGAAGTGTGACAGGATCCTCCTGTCAATTGAGGATCAGCTGCAGACAACTTAAGAATCACTCTTTATCGATCCATTATTGCCATCAGCAGCAGAACTAACATAGCCGGAGCTCTTAAAAGTTTTGTGAAAATTCTCCCTGGCAATAACAGGACACGCCCGGAACAAAGCTGGCAAAATGCATTAAAGCCATCTCCCTCAAAATGACTCCTAGCCTGGTAAAGCTACATTAGACAATTACTGAACATTCAGGAGAAAGTCAAATAGGGAAATTTGGCATGGAAATACCAGAGGAAAAAATACATAGTAAAGCAGATCTTGGTTACATATGTTTCAAGACAAAATCCAACATCTACTGCATTTTTTAAAGATGTATGTACTATCAGAAGTATATTCATTTTTAGAGATCTTGCCATGAATAAAACCTATATATTAAGAACATTTTCCATAAGGAGGCATTGAAAGCATGTTATCTATAAGATGGCTATAAAAATGCAGTCAATTATCTGGAAATCACCAGGATTCTTCTTTCAACTATTACACAGTTCGAGGTAGAGCTTATTGCAAGCCTGGAGCCTTTGACATGAAATCTGTATTCCAGCACTGGGGAAAAAAAATAAAAGAAGCACTTGTAGAAACTGCTTTTTAATTTGATATTGTGTTAACTGATTACATAAACCCTTCAAGTCAAGAAATGGTTTAGTCCCCCACATCATGATTAAACCATCTAGTGGAAATTGTATTTATTTTGCTTATAGGTACATTTCTCCTTTCCCCCTCATTCTATGTGTGTGTCTTTATGTATGTTGTTACAGTAAGACATTTAATCAAGCCCTTTTGAAGTGGTAGAGTGGAAACAGCTGTTTCTGACAATGTGCCGATGACATGGGGCTTAAAGCTGTCATGAGCTCCAGATTGCAAGCAGCACTAATATGTAGTTGGGATGGTAGTGACTTGCAGGTCATGGCATCTCCTTGAGGAATGCTTCTAAGCCAATCAGCTCAAGGTGGTGGCTCAAAGTCTTAAGGCTCTGGTGAGCTCTCTTTCATTTAATACTCTTGAGGTCACACTTCAAAGTGCTCTTTCTTCTCAAGAGCCGTTGGCCATATGTGGGGTTCTAGAGCAGATTTTTAAAGATTGGTTGCTTCAAGTTCAGACTTAAAATATTAGAAATGCAGTTCTATTACACAAATGATGTCTTAAAAGTTGCATAAAAGCTGAAGCTTAAGTCAATATCTCACGTACTTTTAAAGAATGCCAATTTAAAGAGAGTTTCTGGATGACTGATTTTTCCACAACAAAGTGAGCTTAAAGTTCACGTTTTAGAGTGCCTCACAACTTGTTAAAACAATTTCCTGGTTTGTGAACATTACAAGATGTAGGGCACTCAGAAACCATCTCTGAATACAGATTTTCGTCAGTGTTACTCAGAATAATTACTGCATAAATGCCTTGCTGTCCAAGAAACCTACACTTTCATTTCTTCATGCAACTGAATTTGTTAAAATTAGACTAATGTGGATAACATACACCCAAGCCAACATTGCCAGAATAAATACATATGTGCTTCTCACTGTGAAGGCTCTAAATTGATTTTGTCTTGATCATGGTACACACACAATGTGGGAACGCATTTTGTGCAAAGTATTCAAAAAGATCCAGAAGCTAGGAAAGCTAATTTCTGTAGGTTACCTATACGGTTGAAGGAGGAAAAGACAGTCCTGTAAGAAATGGTACATAGTAAGTAAAAGTAGATTCCCTTCTCCAAACTGCTTCCTGGATTCGTCTCCCCCCCTTGGCTCTCCAGGGGAAAGTGAACTCTGTGAAGCCTATTTGGAAATAGATAGAAATAATCTTAAGAAAGCTTGCTTCTTCAGTGAAGTTTAAGACAAATGATTCCCATCTCCACAGCATCACTATATTCTATAGAAAATAGTGCTCTTGTGAAATGTGACTAGAAATTATTCTCATAGAGGATAAATACACACCTATTGAAAATAAGGCCAATCATGAACATTATTAAGAGAATCACTAGGTCTAAATCTGGAATAATAATACTAGACAGATTTGGGTTTTTTTTGCACCCAAGCTGCATTTCAGCTGGTGCTGTTATTGTACCGAAGTTCTTTTGCACTCTGCAGAATGAAGGTGTATCCAAAAGCATGTGGATATACATTTTAACACACCTGTTCTGTATGCAGTTGTTCCTTTACTGGGTGTGATTTCTCTGCAAATTCTTTATTCATTGTAATAAAGCTTCTCACTGAGAAAAGAAATTATATTTTCAGTATTTTTCAGTCCTCTCAGACTTGAATGATGAATGAATCATCCTCAATACTACAACAATAAGATCTTTCTACATTTGCTTTTTTACATTGTACATGTTTCAGAGAAATTACATTTCTTCTGTAACTGAATAGGGTTTTCCTGGCAATGTTTTTAGCCTCCTTAGTCACACCTTTTATAAAAATGCATTAGTTGAACGAGAAAGTGACTCAGACATGAAGGCATATTGGTTGCTCACTGTTGTGCCCCTATCTTGAGACACTGAAATAAAAGAAGGCTTGCTTAGGAGACAAACGCAAGAGTGGAGACTGCTGTCTGGAAAGAACACTGAAATAGCCAACTAAGCAGCTCTGAAAGTCATAACCCAGATGGCAATTTAAACTGGACTTGGGTGTAGAAAAGCTCAGCAGAGCAGCTTCTGGATCCAAAGGGCTTATATGTTGGGGAGCAGGTGTATGAAGTATTGCTTCGTTCCAAAAGCAACAGGAAAGGTTCAGAAACCGAAGAAAGGGATGCAAAAGAAAAACAAAGCAAGAATGCTGAGAACAAAATTGTGTCATGAAAGCTCAATGAGCACACAAATTTGCTAACAATTAATAAAAATCGAGTCTGTAGCACTACCAATATCTCTTATTGCTGCTAGGATGATATTCTATAGTACCAATATTAGAGATATTACACAACTTGTAATATTTGTAAAGAAATGGATGCAAGAGAATGGAAATCTGAGTTTTGCTTCAGTCTGTACAAGCTGAAAATCAGGAGCTAGGCATGGGTCTAATTCTAAAGAATAACTGTTAATTTAGTTGTCTTGGTACAGTGAATAAGAAAGGAGTTCGTAACAGAGAAACGGATCTTCAACTTGGGATCTGGACGAGTGATTGGGGAAACCATAGGAGAAAAAAAACATCACAGTGAAGAAAAACCAGAGAGCCAGTTTACTCAGGATCCTGATCCAAAATTCGCTAATGTCAACAGGTATCATCTCAAGCACCAGAAGGGGGAAGGTTCTTGTTAAACAGATGCTTTTAGCACTTAATTTTTCTAGGAACAAGGTTTATCCACTGCACAGAATGAGGCTTCAGGGCTGCCACAGTATTCTCACGGAGAATTTGGGAACAGACCTCTTAGCAACTAAAATTAAACAGGCGCATACAAATATGCACATAGATATGTGTATATATGTGGAACTGTGTGTATGCATGTGTCTGTACATTACATCACATTCATACAACTAGTATTTTGAATTTTCTACAAAGAAATGTTTCTAGATTGTTAGTGATCGATATAAAAAAAATAAAACTAAAGTCCTTCAGCACTATATTTTTCTTAAGGATATTTCTTTAGCATCTTGACTCACACAATTTTGCTGATCCTTCATATTCATAAAACAGTGAGAGGATACACAGGTTATAACCCAAATAACAAATTAAACTGTGGACATTGTCAACCTGTGAGGAAGGTTCCTACACAGCTCTGGACTGGACTACTGCAGTCTCTCAGAGTCTTTCAGAAAAATCGAGAGCTTCTGTCTTAGCATGTCTGCATTCTATTGCTCACTACCTAGAAAACCTCCTCGAGCAGCTTCTTTTCCTCCCACTCCGAAACTATTACGGTAAATTTGAGAGTTAATATGAAAACAGATATGTATGAGTACTTCTATTTTTATTTTCATTCTTGAGAAATTGCCCTTGTACAGCTGTCAAACAGTTGATGCTGGCACTGAAAACAGATACAACTTTCCCACTCTGCATCATTAAAATATATTTTAAAAGTCATGAACCATACGCATACTATGCTTAGCTAGAAAGTTAAACTTTGTCATCTTGAACGTAAAAGTGAAATCTCTTAAAGAAAGCTGAACAGCAGGACTTTTTAGATTTTAACTTAACTTAAACTACTCAAAGTTAGAAGAAAGTTGCTGTAATAAACTGGTCTGATGATCTTATCTTGCAGAAAAAGATACTTGGGTCTTAACAAGTAAATCTCGTCAGCAATACCTAGAAATACCTAACTTTTATAGTACCACTGCCATGAGCTGGAAGCCCTCAGTTGCTTCCAAAGCTTTCGGAGAAACCTTACACATATAATCATATTTATAGACCATGTAATATATTAATATTTCATAGTAATGTATCATATTGTGTATTAATATATCATATTATATACTAAAATATATTTCTGAGTTTCTGAGAAACATTTTGAGAGTACAATGAACAACAAAAAAGGGAAAAGGAACTGTACCAACTTGGAGGCAACTGAGGGAATTCTTACAACATTAAGGTATCCACTCAGAAAAAAAAATAAGTCTTGCATCTGAAAGCAAAAGGAATCACAAAGTGTAAATTTTTTTCTCACAAAGTATGAATTAAAGAAAAACATAGATTTTAGAGAACTTTTTTTAAGAGACGATGTGAAAGTGCGTAATTTCATTTGAATAAGTTGAGGGTTTTTTTAAATTATATTTTGTTAGCTTGTTTTGAGTTTTAGCCGGTGTTACTTTTGATTCTTAGGTCTGAAAACTCTTTCATTTTAAGCCTGCATTTTTAAATTTTTTTATTTTTTTTTTTTACTGAAATTGCTAACTCGTATACTCAAATTTGGCACTATAGACTTTTGTGACAGGAATGTGTTCTAGAGGTGATTTATTGCATAGGTAAAGTATCAGATATTTAAAATAAATTCTGCCCCATTTATATTCATGAGTTGTTTTTTTTTTTTCCAAAATGTGAAGGTAATTGAAAAGAAATACAACGTTGAGTAAAAAATGGTAAAAAGAAAATATATTTCTTTAGTTCTTGATGCAAAAAAAAAAAAATATTGGAAATGAGCTGTTATTTTTAAAAAGGGTCTGTCATATACTCCGACATATTTCTGCTTCAAGGAATAAGCATTTCTTTGCCAATATACAACAGACTCAGAGGTAAATACCTCTGAGGTAAAATCACCTATAAGTTTGTTGAACAACAATGTTTGCCAGAAGTTCATGACAGAGGAAAAGCCATAAATGCATTCTTTAAAATGCCTTAAACAGTGGATCACAGAATAGCTTTTCATTGTCTTTTACTAGTGAAAATAGATGGAATTAGGAGAGCTTTCCAGACTTAACACATTTAAAGGTAGATAAATAAATCTAAATCTAGAAATCTTTCCCAAGTATATTAGCCAAGTGAGACTTGTTGCTAGAACACTTCACTGAGACAACTTGAACGCACAGTGACTCGTTTGACAAACGAACAGCTTTATCTGACTATACAGTAATTAACCATTAAAAGAACATATATTATATAGGCCGAGAGATAAATGCTCCAGCAAGAAGTTTCTGCTTGACACAAAGGGTTCAGCACTGTAGCATGTTCTTCAACTTCAGCAATGGATATCACTACGAAGGTACTTACGTTAGGTCTTAATCCTGCTGCCATTTCATAATACTTCTCAGCTTCTTCATTGAGACTGGCTTGTCTACCAGGACAGAAAAAAACAATATAGTTACAACTCATTTTCCTTGGGTTAACCATATCTAAAGGAGCATAGCTAAAAACAAAATAGTGCAACTACTCCCCACGGTTTAAGGATATTACTAACAAATGCACAAAATATATCTCAATCTAAAAGATTTTTCATAGTTTAGAATATCCATTATCACAAATTCTCTTTGCCTACCTTATTTTCTTCTTAGTTCTGAAATTATATTAGTATACACTGGAGAGAAATGCAGAAGGCCAAACACTCATCTGAGGCAAAAATAGAGACGTATCAGTCTTCATCAGTAAAATCTGGCTCGATTTTTATAATTAGCCATACTTTAAAAATTATGAAGCTGTAGATTATACAATAATACAGTTCCTTTCTTTGTGCCTGTCCCGGTTTGAAGTAAAACCGAACCAATTTTCTGTTCTGTAACTTTACATCCCAGCTAGGCCTCCTCTAACTCTCTGAAATTAATGGCATATTGTGGAGAAAACTGCTCGTTCTCAGAGTGATAAGCCCAATGTTTGTGCTCCATGCCAAGGAACGGTATGCAGGGAGGCCTTTGCTTATACTTATTGCTATAACAACCAAGGTCAGCCAATTTCGTTATTTGCCCCCTTAGAGGGTCGGAAATGGAAAAAACGTAGAGGGGTCACATCGGTGGGGAGGAGTGGACAGGACAGGTGACCCAAACCTGACCAACTGGGGTATTCCATCCCATCTGCCCCTGCTCAGTATAAAAGCTGAGGGATCAAAGGGTCAGCCCCCTTCCTGCGATGGCTGACGTCCAGAGAGGACTCTGTCTGTTCATCTGCCTTTGATCCCAATCCGTGTGTTCCTGACTCCAGAGCTGGAATCCAGTTCCCATTCGTCACTGAGTCCAGTCTGGGACTTCCCCAGTGCCTGCCGGTGATGTGACTGTCATCCTGGGAGCTTGATATGGTTTTGTATACAGTGTATCTATTTAATTATTTTCTTCTTTATTTTTATTTTAATATTAATTCTTCATTAAAGTAGTTTAGTTCATTCTAAACTTCTGAATCTCCTTATCTCTTTCTCCTCCTCTCTCCTCTTTTGGGGGGGGGGGACGGGGGGGGAAGGGCCATCTGCCAGTCCGGTTTTGGTAAATTCAGCCGAAACCACGACAGTGCCTCACCAAGAACACTATCATTCGAGGAAAAAAAAAATAAATCAGAGAATATAATGATTTCTCAAAAAAGGGTTTCCGTGAATCAGGGACTTCATTCAAAAATTAGAGTTCTGATTTCAAAATTTACTCACATGAGTCTGAGAGGGGATTTAAACTTAGAGCTCATATCCCAAGGCAATAAGGTGAGTTTCTGGGTACCTGAAGCACTACCAGCTCACCTCTTTTTTTTTTTTTTCCTTATTAATATAGATGGCATCTATGTTCTCCTAGTAGTTTAGTTTTTATTCCTTCTCCTTAGTTTTCAGTTTAATGCCTTCAAATGAAAATGCAATAAGTTGCCAAAGAAATCAAACATATTTTTGTCTTAACAGGCCCTTTTTAACTCTTCTCTCAAATGCCTCTCTTCTATTGTCCCTACCTTCTTAATTTCCCTCCAACTATTCATTTTGGCTACTGGCCTAATGAATATCAGTTGATCGCATACATGGCATGAGAAAGATTGTAAATACGTAAGAAAAACCAAGCAGGACTATTGCGCAGGCTGCATATCTTCTGCTAAAGTTATTTCCTTTTTCTTCTATGAAGCATTAGGCCTCTTCATAGAAGAGTTGGGACAGGAGATCTTCAGCATATTTGTGTTTATTATGTGATTACAGATTAAATTCTGTGATATAAAATGGAACAATTAGAAAACAAGGATAAACTCCTGAGTGGGGTTGTTTGTTTTTATTTTTTTTTTTTTCTTTTTCTTCTCCTTTTGATAACAGTCACTAGTTCAAAGAGTATCAATCAACTGAGCACTTGTATCTGGAGATTTTGACTTCTTCATTACATGAGCTTTTACACGCTTTCTTATTCAGTGATCAAATTGTGTTCCCATCCACCCAAATTTTAAACATTATCCACATAATACATGATGGGCAATTAACCCAAATCAACATATTTTGACAGTTATTGGTCTTGGGAGGAGAAAGGGAGGAAGGATAATCCCTTTGAAGTTTCTCACATAATTCACGTGGAAGTTGAAACCACTTCCTGACTAACAATTTGCCAAGTAGAAGCTAGTTTATACCTGTTAACTGCTTTAAATTACTTTGCACATGTATCATCGACTCAGTGGTTGCAGTGGTTAGAAATGATTGAATGTCTAAAAATATTCATTTAACCTGCTCCTGAATCATTCCTGCTGGGCATTAGTAGCACTTGAAATGACTTTAAAAAAAAAGAAAAAAAAAATCATTCCAAATTTCAGGATTTTCTACAAGGCATATAAGATGAAACATCTCACAGAGATTTTTTTTTTCTTTCCTGTTGGCACAAAACTGTCAGGAAACAAAGCATTTCTGAACGTGATGAAATTCTGTACAATAAACAAGGAGCCTTACCCAGGAGGCAGATACAGACTGTACACTTCACCTCCAAAAAGTGTTGTTGGCATGTGAACATGGAAATTAAAATCCTGTCCCCTTTTAGCCCAGTGGAAATACATGGCTTGCTTGTCTCCCACACGTACATCTTGAAACATGGATCATTAATCCCTAAGTTGAAATTGGTTTGAATTTATAGTTCTCCATTAAAAATGGTTTAAAGAAATGAATGCACACTACAGTAACCTGTACAGGAAAACGCCAGTTCCATTTCTATGGCATTCAGCAACAGTTCCTTTAGTTAAGATACAGCAGAATTCTGGTTCCAATTTTAACTGGAAATCTAAACTAGAAAATCATTAAGTTAAGCCCTGGAATGGCTTTCCCTTGAGAAAAATTAAAAGGCACAGAGGTAGGAAATTGCAGTAACCCTATGCCACTAAGCAGCAAAGGGCTCTGGATCAATGTCAAACAATGAAAGGACACTACTAAAGGAAACATAATTCACATTAGAGTAAAACATTAGATAAAATGTTGATAATAAAACAGGACAGAAAGGAAGCAAAGAGAAATTTGGAAGACAGAGTCCTTTTCAAAGTTATGAGCTGTATTTCAACCTCTATCCTAAATCTTTTCATGAGGACTGACCTTGAAAACACATCTGATTTCCCCCCGATTAACACCTAGCATTCAATCTTATTTTAAGGGACAAAAGTGTTTCCTCTTTTCATTCTCTCCTATCTCTTAACCTGAGCCTCCAGACCTACCAGTTCCCTGTATTTTGTTCCAGCTAACTGCTAGTGACACCTCACAAATGGGCCTGACAACACATCGCTCAGCTCCTCCTGGCACCCAGTTAAATTCAGCTTGCATTCATTTTGAATATTTATGTTGATCACTGGAAAAAATATTGCTTTAAGAGCTAAACAACACCTGACTGGTTTAGATACACAAACATGTGAATGAGAAAGGGTTATTTTTAAGCCGCCTATTGCTTGGCATAAGGCTTCAAACTGATGATTATTTTTTTGAAGTGAAATCATAGATATCAGCCCAGATATAAGGAAGTTTTCTTCAAAGAGATTCCTATTTGAAAATACTGAATGTTGATAATTGGCATTCTTAATGGGCCTTTTTGTGTCACAACTGAATCATAATCAGATTCCATACATATAACCCTTCATCCACATTTTTTTGTTTTACAACAGCTACAAAATTTACATAGACTATATGCTTAGGCATACATACATATTTATATTTAAACACATCGAGAGTAATTAAAGAATGAATAAAAACTGTTTAGGCAATAACATAGCGTAAACTTGTGCCTATGAGACTGTGCCAGCTACTACATTTTGTGTTCAGTCAGTGTTCTTTGGAGAGCCAAAACACACTCATAGAAATTCACTGAAAAATGAAGACCATGTCATGTAGTATTGCTCTAATTTAGTCTTCTGTTTTCAAAATAGCCAATAAACACGCTATAACTTCATATAATATGAATGTTTCCCACAACAACCCACTGACCTACAGAAGCATGAAAAAAACCAATTATTCCTAAAAAATGTGCTTTTAAGCAAAGCTTTTTATCTTCTGCTTGTTTTCATTTGGAGACAACGTGTAGCTCTTTTCCTGTTTCTAATTAGTACGGCGGTGTCACCACACTGCCATTCCTCCTTCTCAAAGCAATCACCCCCTAGATCACAGGAAACCTATCTCATGGCAGCTCACCTCAGTATACAACTACAAAGTGAAATTTAGCACTGTTAATATACGACTCGGTTACTGAAGTTACAGCCACCATATATGCTTCACTACATTCCATTACAATGTATCTAGCTTTGCTGAAAGGCTTCAAACTGAGGCTATAAGCAAGAGCATAGCAATACTACACAAGTAAAACACATGACCAGTTACTGTTTTAAGAAGAACCAGCCAAACAGCTACATGATCCTTGAATGAAGCTGTCTGGAAAACAAATTTATTGAGAAAACAAATTTTACAGGCAAGTACTATGCAAGTTGAAAGTTACCAGACTGTTGCAAAGAAATTAATTACATTCATCCCACATCTCACTCCTATTACAGATGACTTGATTCATCTGGCATTGCATTATCAGGATCCTACAGAAGTCATCAAGGCAAAAAATTAATAACTATGTTTGTGTAATTAGGAACAGGGAGGTCTGTCAATAATGCAAACAAAACTCGGGTTGTTTTTTCTTGGTTTCAGCTTTGGATTTAGTCACAAAGAGAGGAAGTAAACAGTGTTGGAATACTTGACAGAGGGAGCAGAAGTCTTTCTTGCGACTGCTAAACTGATAACAGGCTATCTATAAATACAGCTGCTATAATTGGAAACAATTAACAATTCTGTTGCAAATTTAAGGAAAAAAAATTACCGCTCAGCATTCTGGTTCAAAATTTTCAAAACTTGTTAATTTTGATTTAGGTTGCATTTTAATTTAAACGTTTTGCTCAGAGAGTAAAGGGATTAAAAATAAGGAAACTATCTTAGCACTAGAGTAGAAAAATAAAGTAGACTTGGAGGGAACGGTGTGATTGTTTTCCATCCAAAGCAGCTGTAACCCAGATTTGAAAGAGTTTGCCTGCAATTCTGAAGGAAAGTCTACATATTTCTGATTCTTGTGACCCTCCTTGGGCTAATGGTGGACACAGGAGAATGACAGCAGGGAAAGATGATTCCTTTCTAATTCAACAGTACCTCACTGGGTAGAATATTGTCTGAAAAAAAAAATAAATTAGAATTTACACAAAAATCTAAGTTACTGTTATTACCTCCCAGTCACTTTGGAAATCATGCGTTATTCCACATTAATACCAATTTCTGTCTCTTAGTCCACAACACAATTTTAAAATTTATCACTTCTCTCTCACAACAGTCAATTCACATTCATGCCCTGTAAACTTCTATAATGTATTTTCTACCTCACAGCTGTGCAGTCCACTCAAAATTCTTACCAGTCAGTTTATATAGCTCTCTACGGTACCTGAAGAGCAGTTGGTCACCTATATTTTCATATTATTATACTTAATAATTTCATACTACTATACTTAATAATTTCAGCCTTTCATTTATGACTGTCTTTAGCATTCACAGTTTCTAGCTGTGTCACTCCATGCTGTTTGGATTATTCCCTTCTTTCCTTTGTATCTTGGTATCTGCTTTCCTCTTGCACTCACCTCAGCTCCCAGTCACTCTAAGTATCCTGAAAATCAGCTGCTACTGAAGTCCCACAGACTCATGATGGATTTGTAGCAGGTCTGTCCTGCTGTATGAATATACATTCCTCTTGTCCAACAGCTATTGTGTAAGCAATATATTGAATACATTGCTAAGTAAAGTACTGAACAAAGGCAGACAACAGAATCATAACCTTTTAGCAAAAAACAGTCAGATCATAACACATGCAGTTTTAAGACAAAACTTGGCAGCACTGAATTTTACTTTGCCATCCTGACTCTTGCAAAATCCTCCAAACCACTTTAGACTCCCAGAGCATATTAGGAAGGCATTACGATCTTCCACAAAGAAAGCTGAGTATTTAAGTGAAAAATTAGACCAACTGGATATCCCAAAGGAGCACAGTTGGATTCCAGCTAAACTAAACCACCAGGGCTTTTTTTTGGTTTTAAGGGATTTGGTTTGGTGGGTTTTCTTTTTTTCTTTTTTTTTTTTTTTTTTTTTTAAGGTCTTGTTTTTTGCTTACAGCTAAAATAGAGAACACAGCTTAGAATCACTGAGCTCAATGATGGTCAAAACCTCCCAAAAAGTGTCCACTCCCAACCAGATCAAGTAGGGTAACCATGGCTGATGCACAGTACAGCAGCATAGCTCTTACTCTGAGACTGAAAAGTACTCATATCCCGATGTAAAGACATGTGCCTTCAAGACCTGAGACACTTCACTCAGGGCTCACAGAGAAAGTAAGAGATTTACTAAACCTATTTCCAAAATAGTATTGCTCTACATCACCACATTTTAAAATATGCACCAAAAAAAATCACACCATTAAGCCATCTTCCACAACACACTCACTGAAATCGGGAGTCTGACACACTCTAGTCTTCTGGACTCAGCTTTCATGCCTAACTTGCCATGCTTCTTTCTGTGAGTTTCTTTCATTAATCTAAATGTTTCAAATTACTGAATTCTGTCTGGAGAGGTATCATTCAGAAAATAATGAGGAGGAAGGGAAGGATCTTTAAAATAGTTCATAAACCTGTGGCAGGTCAAACTATTGCTTATCAGTGAACCCTTTGTCTCGGTTTCCTTTCTAACCTACATGCAGTGAGAGTTATTTCTCAAAAGGCGTTCTGGGGCTTATTTCAAAATCCTGGTAAAAAATTCTTCATTTTGAAACACAGGTTACTTGGCTGAAGCTGATTCTACCTTATTTTTAATACCATTTTCTTTTCCTTTCATTTCATATTCTAAATGTTAGAAGAATAAACAGACACTTGAGATATCTTCATTACAGAAATCATCTCTATAACTGTTTTTTGATAATGAAGTATATTTTTTATTTCCTTTTTATGCATTTTCAAAGGATAAATATAATCTAGATGAAATCAAGTATCCTTATAGCTGTAAAGTGGACAATAGACAATAATTACATAGTTACCCTAGAAATAAGCATGAAGGATACCTATTACAGTAAAGTGAGTTTAATGATACTGTTCAGGCAGAAGCTTAATGTCTCTGAATATCCAGGTCTGACAGCTTTAAAAGGAAAAAGACAAGTCTAAAATTTTATTCTGTTCAGATAGGAGAACAGAATTAAATATAAGACTACATTTTAAATCACAGACTGATAATATCATTAAGTGCTCCTATGAATCTCAAAGTCATCATTAGCCTGGGAATATTTAGATTTCTAATTAATGTAGTGTTCCCTACTGATCTTAACATAAAATGTGATATTTTCAATATTCTTTAGTTACACCCGGATCAGAAATATGGTTTTATTTGCAGTTGCTATACATTCTAAATTTTAAAAAATCAGGTGAAAGGAAATCTTGCAGAAGATTTTTCACAAAAGAAACACTTGTTCTTGTACACAAGGAAAAAATATTACCTGCTTGTGAACAACAGAAGTTTTAAAGGTAAGAAATTATGAGATAATGCACAGAAAATTAGAAATAGAAAGTTCTAAATCCTGCAATAGTTTAACTCCAACTCTTTTTATCTTATTAGCAATACTGAATTGTTCAAAAGAGTTGCTTGGCTTTAAGAAGAACCCTATGCAAAGGCTATAAAGACATTTTTCCTCCAAAAGAAGAGAAGGAAAATCAAGTAAGGCAGATGTAAAAGCACTAATCTGAGCATATGGACTGCATTGAATGTAAAAGCACTAACCTGAGCATATGGGCTGCATTGAATACAACATCAAATTCTGTATTATCAAGTTCAGCTGCTTTTTTTGCCATCTCAGCTGCTTCTATCAGGCGAGATTCTTCTAGGAGGAACTGACCTGCAATGGAGTGCATGAACATAAGCCCACAGAAAACAACTGATGGATAAGACTTCAGACAACATAGTCAGGAAAAAGGAATTAGAATAACAACAACAAAAAAATAATTAGGTGTCTCAGATTCAATTTGTCGATCTGCTCTGTATTTCAATATCTTTAAAATATAATTATGGAAAAAAATGCAATAAATATGACTGCTAATAAATGCAGTATTTACAGAACATACTTATGAATAGTGAGAATGATACAGTAAAACTCAGTGAACAAGAAACAATACTCCTAATCCCATAGAAGCCTTCCATTTAAGAACTTGCCCTTCTGTCTAAACACTGATCCTCACGACCTCAGAACAAAATGAAATAAAATAAAATAGCATGTACAAATGAAATATATTCCCATTTTAAAAGCATATCTCAAAATCAAATTTAAAAATATATGTAATTATATGTAAGCAAACATATTTCTTCAGCTTTAGAATTATAAATGATACTTTGCTTTAAAATTATTATATATATGTATGCCTTAAAGAACTGGTATTTTATCACATATTTCAGTATCACTAAAAGGATGACAACTGGTAGATTTTTGTAAGTTTCCTACATTATCCTTACATTTCACTTTAAAAAATAGAAGATGGCTAATATCGGGTGACTGAATTTTTACAAATGACACTACTGGAAACATTAAGCCAAGTAAAAACTGAAAAGAATGAATAATTTAGCATTAACCAAACTTTAAAGTACAGTAGTTCAAAACAAAGCACATAGTAACTAGTAGAACTCTATAAAACCGAATTTCCCTTTGAAGAAGAGGAAAAAAAAAAACCACTTTGGAAGGTACTCAAACTACCTTATTTCTGCTCCTTTTAATGATTTTTTCACACCTAATTTGTAAAATGTGTTATTTTTGGATCAAGGACTTTTCAAAGGGTTTCAGCTGTCTAGACTGTGTTGGCGTAACTTTGTATTTGGAAAAGCTATCTTAAAGTACGGTGATTATACATTCCAGCATCCCATCCTTCCTTTTTTATCTTCATTTGTAAAGTAAGATCACTCAAACAAAAGTCCACCAAGCCATCACTGGCCACAAGCCTCTTCAGGAACAAATTATTTCCTCTTATGGCACAGGATTTTCTTTTTTTCTTGCCTCCTTTCCTCATACATTCCCTGTTACTTAAATGCTTACTATATGCCCATGCAGAAAATCCACTTAACCAGAGCTAGCAAGGTCTGTAGGGGCATAGTGAATATAGTGATGCTTTGGTGCAATGAACACATTTGCAGAAGGATTTATCTCAATACAAAAAGTGATGAAAGACACTTTTTCTAGCTTTTTCCTCTCTCTGTGGATACATTTCAACTTAGCAAGAGATATCATTTACTCAGACAGTCACCTATATCTTAGTTATTCACATCTGCAAAAAGTCTTGGAAAAACATTCAGGTGCCTTTCCGCATTCATAGCATAAGGTTTGCTTGCTTTAGTTACATCCACACTCTAATATGTGCCATCCTTTCATTCATTATGTTGCTTTGTTTCCAGAAACAGATGATTTCCAAAAAGGCTTTCTCACACAGAACAATAAGTTAATAAATAAATAAATAGAAAAACACAAAAAGAAAACATATGAGAACAGTTTGGATAATAAGAAATTGATTTGTCTTCAGATGTACAAACCATTGTTTGAGCCATTAATGGAAGTCTCTTACGAAGGGAAAAAAATTAAATTAATAAATGTTGATAAAAGTTGTCAAAAAAACCCAAAACCAAACAACCCCAAACAAAAGTTTGCTTTTTTTTGTTTGTTTGTTTTGTTTTTGTTTTTTTTTTTCTCTTTTCAGTACTGCATCGGGGTATACCTTATACATAGGACAAACTCAGATATGGATCTGAAAATTCTCAGACAAATTAATCTACCAACTACGATACACAGTTCATATCTCTTGATTTGTGTTGAAATCCTACTGTGTTTAAAGAGAAATCTTTGAAACAAACTTCACCAACTAGCATTCCAATTCTCTTCCAACAAATGAACTAAAACAGTATCCCTAAGCTTTAGGTCCATGCTAAAGCAAACCAGCCTTAAACTGTTAACATTAAGTGTTTTTTTGTTAATGAAAGCACTGGATTAGCAGCATGGGACACTAGAAGTACTACTGATACGTCCAGCCATGAGGAAGAAAGAGGACATAACCTTTTAGATTTTAAGACACGGTGAACATTCAAGATCAGTCTCAAAAAAATTATATACCTAATTTAGGAAAAATATTTTGCAGCCTAGAATTTAAAAATAATATCAACTTGTCATCAAGCTAGTTAGTTCCATAAGGAGAAAAAACCTGTCATTATTGTCTTCAATAAAAATTGCTCAAGGTATTTTAGAGACATCTTTAGAAACATACTGCTAGTTTTCTGTATTAAATATTTAACACTGCTCAACAGAGATGTTACCATGTATATAACTATCCCTAATGTAACAAAATGTAATCGATACATTCTACTTGATGTGACAAAATCAACAGATTTCTTGACTTAGGTTCATTCTATTAAACAATAAAATACTTGCACTTCATCCTTGTAATTCCTAAAAATATAACATTATTGGAAACCATTTCAAATCAATACTAATGGTTTATTGTTGCTCTTAAGAAACACATTAGGCTAATTCTTAGGTCTTTAAGAGGTCTATAAGATCAACATATACTGAAGATATTATGAAATTTGTACATGGTTTATATTTCTACAACAAGTCTAACAGAACAAAACAACATTATATATATTTACTGAAAAGCAAGTGCACTGATAGATACTTTAGTTAAAAGCTTTTTTTTTATTAATTGTTTTTCTAGGACTTCGGCTGCATGCATTCCATTAATCTATGTGGATACATCAAAATTGTCAGCAACAACACTAAACTACTGTTTTAAATTAAAACCAGAATTTGCTCTCCATTTACTAGTAGGTCTCTAACAAGTGTCTCTATAATAGGATTATTAATTTATATAACATATTAAAGGATTATCTTTATTACAGCGTTATGAACATTAACTAAAAACAATTGCAAGTACTGTGTGACACCAGCCAAGTACAAGTTTCAGTTCTCCAGAAACAAAAATTCTAGGACTGTATTACCAGAAACAAGTCCCTCCCCTTTGCTAGAGGGGAAGAACAGCAGCAAGAACTCATGCTGAGTGGGTAGGTAACAGATGGTACATAGCACCCTCGTGAAACCATTGCAGCATCCTTTACATCCAAACCCTTACAGGATACTCACTGCAAACGAGAGGGGAACACCCCATAACTGCCTTACTCATTGCCTGAGTACAGGTGATTCAATCAGAGGCTGATGATTAAGCATCTCCTTAATTGGATGGGCTATAAATATAATTTACTGCTATTTACCTAATCTAGTGGAAAAGTCAATACCTGAGTGTTCAGGTCTGTGGTGGGTTGTCCCCTGCCAGCATCCAATCACTCATGCAGCTGCTCACTTCTCTCCCGGCCCCAACCCATCAGGGTGAGGGGAGAAAATGGGAAGAACAAAAGCAAGAAAATTTGTGGGTCAAGATAAAGAGTTTAATAGATGAAGGAAAGACAACAAAAAAACCAATAAACAAAAAAAAAAACAGTGAAGGGAAGGAAATTGCTCACCACTTCTCACACACAAACTGATGCTGAGCCAGTCTCCAAACAAAGGTCACCGCAGAAGCCAAAACTCTCTTCTTCCTCTACCCCCAGTTTTTACTGCTGAACATGATGTTATATGATATGGTGTGTCCCTTTGGCTAACTCAGGTCAGCTGTCCAAACTGTGTCCCCTCCCAATCACCTGCCCATCTCCAGCCTACTTGCTGAGGGGACAGGGTGGGAAAAAGAGAAAGCCTTGACACTGTTCAATGACTGTTCAGCAACAGCCAAAACACTGCTGTGTTATCAAGGGCTGTTTCAGCCACAAATCCAAAACACAGCATCGTCAGGCTGTTAAGAAAGTTAACTCTGTCACAGCAAGACCCAGTACAAGGTGGAAACTTTCAGGTGAGACTTGATTTGCCAAGTTCTCCTGAAAGTTCTCTCCTGGCAGACTAGTTTTATTCACACATCTAAATTTAATTTAAAGGACCTAAGTAGAGATATCCCATTTTGAAAACATTAGCTGCCATTCCTTTTAATACGATATACTAAATTCATACAAGAATGAACTGGATTGGCAGTTAACTGCTGCACTTTCTTTATTAAAAAGCAGGCTTCTGAACTTTTCCTGTCAAAGCCATAAAGATGTGTTTCCCCAGAGAAAAGCACTAGCAGGGCAGAATACTGGCAAGGTGTTGAAGGTGGATCGGAAGGTCTGATCCACAAGCACCTGGATCCAGGAACCACTTGTGTGGGTCTAAATTTACAGGCAGGATTTTCTCCTCTGACAGGTAGCTGGCAAACTGCATGATTTATGAGACATTGCCCAATATCACATACAGAGCTTTTTTATTGTAGGTGTCACAACTCCAACTCTTGCCAACTACGTAAATTATGATAGCCTGTTTGATTTTTGGAATCAGAACCAGCTTTCGAGAAAACAGCTTTCTAGAAGCTCTGAACCCCAGATTTTTCTTATTCAAGGAAAGCATAAGGAATGCAAGGAAAGTTCTCACTGTAATTCTTCTAGAACAGGAGTGGGAAATCCACAGTCCAGGTTCAGGTGTGATCTTCAACAAAACTGTTCTGTGCCTGGAACACTGTTACTTTTTTAAACAGATGTTTCCACCTTTCTTGCTAGACAGCACAGAGCTGAGTGTAACTGTGTAGCCAAGAGTTTTTAAAGACCTTTGACAGCAGAGAACTGATTGAATACTTCACTCTCCTCTTCGTAATTTTTCCCTAAACGAAGATATCTGAGCAACAGAAAGAGCATAAAAGCTGAAGAATTCTGTACCTTCAGCCTTGTTAAAATTTACTTTTTCTTGCAAATTGCCAACAGTATTTTTCAGTCTATATTTGCCCATCAAATTTTGAGGAAACATATGTAATCTACCGAAAAATTAGATAAAAGTATATATGTAATATAAACAACAAAAAAAATTTCCAGTTCCTAGGACTTGAAAAAAAAACAATTTATTTTCATATTCCGTCAAATTTTTAACAAATATTCATCCCATTCATAGGCATGAGAGCATACAGCTCACTATCCTGTATAATTGTTTGTCTAAAATGATCATGAATATTTGTAAAGCATTTTTTTTAAGACACACGCCTACACCAGTTTAAAAGCCATACATCTGAACTAGTAGTTCTGCTGCTTTATTGTAATATGAAAGGTATTAATTGGTTGGGATATGCCTGTGTATAACAATCTTTTATGTTCAGAACACAAAGGCATTAGTGCCTTCCTCTAGAATGGGCTCAACACATTCCCTACAGGCACTATGAGCTTTTATTTTACTAGATAAAAGTGCAAGTTGCACCAATCTTTCTTTAATTGAAATGTACTCTCTCTTGCTCGCTGGTAAGCATTCAAAGGTAGTTTGTACCAGAACAGAGCAGATTTGTGAAACAGCTCATCTTGCTACTGCTGCTTTTAAAAAGAACCACTTTGAATGTTCTCAAAATGCTGTTGGTTCTGCACTTACTCAAACTCCAATGACTTACACTCATGTCCTGGTATCTTTAGTAATCCAAGCAAAACTGTTACCATTTGCTGCTTTTAATATACATTTCATTTGCTGCTTTTAATATACATTTATCACCAAGTCTTCTGTATCTTATCCTCTTCAAAAGTTTTCTCCTTCCATGGCAGCAACTTAAACAACTATATTAACATGAAAAGTGGATATACCAGGACCATAGTCTCAACTGTCACATCTGTTTACAACAAACTTCACTAGAAGTTCTTTCAGCACATTCCACATCAAGGATTTGAAGCTTTTCAAGTTTCAACAGAAAAGAAAATAGGGATTGGGTTCTGGCTGACCCAATGCATTGTGTCTGTCTCTGAAGTACACAGCAAGGCTACAAGACCATGCCTTGAGAACTGAACTATATTCTCACTGGCTTGAGCAGAACCACCACTGAAGTCACCATCAACTTCAACTCTGCTGTGGCAAAGGAGAGCAAAAAAAGCAGATGCAACCAGAGATTTTTTGAATGGAAAATTTCAATAGCATTCCGTGGAAGAAATGAAAGGAGAGACTTTGTTTCTGAGTTGATTACCAAAACTTTTCAGGTGATGAATCAATGTTGCAAGATGTCAAGTCAACAGACATGACCTAATGCAACTGTTTCCTTTAAGAGTTTCGAAACAGATTCATTGGCTGTGAACGAGCAGCTCCCAGAGCAAAGGAATGTTTGCTTAAAGATCCTGCTTTCCAGGCCTGTTAAGACAATTTCTTGCCGAGTGTGTAGGATGTGACAGGCGAAGCAAAGAGAACTTACATCAGGATCACCTAGATGGTAGTAGCATTCCAGTTTCTTTTACTGCTCCTTATATCCTACTTCATCTTTAGATAAAGCTGTTCTCTGGCTTTCTCACTGGAAGGGCTTTTGGGGAGTTTATCCCCTGAACTGGTTCACATTGAGAAGATTATTCCATACAAATAAAATATGTAGAAAGACTACGCAAGCCAGCGGGTGCTGCAACATCAATATATGCACTGGCTTGGAAAAATCTTTTTATTATCAATTTGCCTTGTCTAAAAAAAATACCTGTTGCAGTTGTGCTAAATATACCATTGGATGTCATCCAGAGCACAACCAGAGATAAGAGACAAAAAATTAAATTGCAAGCCTTTGGGACTTGACGGCTGAACTTGTGACCACATCTGGATCACTGGAAGCTCTCACTAAAGCATAAGATTAATGATGAAAACATGTAACACAGAGGATCTCATGTTTTATAAACACTAAGCAAGATTCTGGACCCTATGTCATTCCCCAGAGGCCTGGTGATGTATAAGATTTGGAAAACTGAAATTCAGATGGGAAAGATCCAGTGTGACTTTCGTAGCATCTCCATGCTATCTCTTCAGAAATCCTCATAATGAGATGGCACTTACAGGTCAAAACATATGATCATTAACAAAGAAATCTCCAGGGTTGTTTGTGCCACAGGTTTTTTTCAGTTCCTGCAGAAACCCCATATTTTGGCCACATGAAAGAACATAAAAGCCACATTTATAACACTGTCCTGCAATTTCTATACCACATCTCTCGAGCAGTCTAGTATATTGTTCTGAGGAAGCAGAGTCAACCATATACTTGGGATGTCAGAATGATTAAGATTTACACATAAACTCAAGGGAAGAGCCAGAAACATGGAAATTCCACATCATTTAGGGTCGGTGACCTAGCTTGTTTGGAAATACTCCACTGCATTCCCCTTAAGTGATTGGTTCTAAAGGGAGTTTGGAATAAATAGTTATTATAGTGCTTTGTAATAATCTTTTATTGTTGTGTGATAGCAACAGCCTAGAGAGCAACAAAAAGGACTTGACAATTTATGTACGTATGCCTTTGTACACTCATTATTCACAGCTGCCAAGAAAACTTCAAAGACGACTTCAAATTGGTATATTCTTGTGAATAGCTCTGTTTCTGCTATATTCTTGTTTGGAACTAAGAAATACTGTCTGTGTTAGTAGTAGCTGAAGATCTTCTTAAATCAGAATTATTGCAGAGAGTTGTGGGAGCAGAAAGGTCGGAATCTTAATGAAGTCTTTCTGTGACCCAGTTATGTCTCTCTTCCTGTTTTGGGTCTAGGAATCCTGTCTTCATGGAATTACATTCATTGGTATTGTAAGAGGAGCTACAAGCTATAGTCCAAAGTCAGGATCCCAATTTGATGGCACTGCATGCCCAAGACAGAAAGACCCTTTCTCCAAAGAGTGTGTATGTTCTAGGAACATGTGTTATTTGAATATCATAAACTTGTTATAATCTCTGTACAAAAGCATTATATATTTAATGTTAGGATTTAAAAAAAAAATAAAATTGAAAAAAACCTTTCATTTGCTGAAAGATTCATGAGTGCATATTGGGAAGGCTGGCAAAGTGACTTAGTGGTGGACATATTACATCTGGGTGGCTTTGACCCCATCTCATCAAGGAATTTAATTTCTCAATACATAATCACCATGTAGCATCTGGTGTTCCCAATGAAGCAGATCCATGCATTCTATTTTATTTATCATTCAGCATGTACTTAATTTAGCTAACCTGGTGGTCAGAAATGGACAATTCATTCACTGGTATTAATGTTGTGAAATAAGTTTTATTCATTTCATTGATAAAAACTGACCTTCCTACAGACTAGGGTGACATTTCTTCCACAGACATAAAACTATCTTGAAGAAATGAGTAAGACTTCATTACTTGGTCATGGTCACAATATTTCTCTTTCTTATCAATACAAATTTGTCATTGTATTTTTCATAATTACACTGTTTTCTTTATTAGATCTTTTCCTTAAATATATGGGAGAAGAATAAAGCTTTCCCAGGCTGCTCTTCAGGCAATGAAGAACAAAGACACAGAGCTCCAGCACTGTGACTACACAGAAATATTATAAATATATCACATCTAAGAATAAAACTGAACGCACATCTGTAAGCATATGTAAATTCTCACACTCACTAACACATGTAAGTGTATGACTTAAAGAGTGAAAAAAAATGATGCTTGAAAATCCACTGCTATCATATTTCGATAAAATTTATTTTGAAGCTTTAACCACAGCAGTTCCAATCAATTTTCAGGCTGGGACTTAGAAGTGGTAAAGCAGTCATCTTTGGAGGCAAGACAGATACAAAGTGCTCACAGACCCAGATGAAAATTTAGACATCAAAAAGGGCTAAAAGTTCTGTGCTGAAACAATGATTAGAAAGACTTACGATGAAAGTGAAAAAAATAAAACCAGGAATTAACAAGTTAAACTTGTGTAAAAAAAAACCAGATAATATGAGAAAAATATATAAAAACAACTCTTAAATTATCAGAAAATTCAGAAGCAAAAGATAATGTAAAAGAAAAGTTAGAATGTTTGGGAACATGTTAATCTGTTCTTCCTTCAATGGGAGTATAGCTAATATGCTTCAGTTTTACATAATCTGACAGCATATTTTTCATTTTGTTTTATATCTGTAACTGGGAATGCACTGAAAAAGGCAGATGATCAATGTGAATTGCCTAATTACGTGAATACATAATTAATCTAATGAGAATAATCCATTTTTATAATGAAAAAGGAATCATTAAACAATTTAGAGTTATTAGAGACAATGCATTATTCAAAGGAAACTACTTTAAAAGGAGGTCTCAGTGGTGATTAATAAAACAGATTTAATTTGAACATCCTGTTAGGTTCTAGACTTCCCCATTCTAATTAAGCTATTACAAATGTAAGGGAGGAGGGACGTCTGTACATGCATTCATCTTGAAACCTCACTCCTTTCTCTCTCTCTCTTTCTTCCCCATTCCACTTTCACTATGTTGGAGAGAGGCCACTATATGCATCTTAAAAGGCATGGTAGCAAAATTTATTTTTAGCAAATAAGTAAAAACAAAACTGCTTTAGTTGTGGGTGGAGTGGGGGTTTTTTGTTTGTTTTGTTTTTAAACAGCAAATTATAAAGGAAATAAGACAATTTTGGAGGTAAAATGTTTGCACAACTTAAATTTCACTGTAGCTTTATGGGGGTTTTGTTTGTTTGTTTAAGTGAAAGCTCATACAGAGACCTTTCCACAACTTCAAACTCCTCAACAACACAGCATCCTACTATCCATCTCAATGAAAAGATACTGAAAATTTCAAACAGACAAGAACTTAAGTATTTCACTGTTTGAACTCATGTAATCTCTCTGAATTGACAAATTTTACACAGAATCTTTCTTCAACTTCTCCTGCTTAGTGCAGACAGAAATGGGAGATCTGTATTTCCTTTGTGGCTGGTCAATACTGTATCAAAAACTAAATAATCTCTGGCCCACAATGTCACTGGTCTGACCTGGCTAAAATTTCTGTTCGGCACACTTGTTAACAAATTTGTCTTACTGACTCTTTAAATGCCAACATGTTCTTAAAATATTTATATGAAAATTCCTTTGGAATCTGTTAGTTCATGGGTATCTCTCTGTAGTTTCTTAGATTGATACTTGGTTTCATCCTGCCTGTCCATAAGCATTTAATAGAGGCATCTAGATAGAAAGAGTCTCCTCTATCGTCAGTGGCGACCATTTCAATTATGTCATCTATCTGTTGACGACAGAAGCCACCAACATCCTGCAGGATCCAAAATGGCACACGAGTTAAATGTTTGAGAGCCAATATTCTGAGTAGATATGGGTAAGATATTTTGAAGAAAACCTTCCCAGAGAAAACAAAGATGGAAATTCAAAAACAAATAAGCATTTATTAAGTTCAACTTGGTTTAGTCAAAGCTGTTCACTTTAAGTCTTCTTTAAAAAATGTGTATTAAAAATATCCAATTAAACCCCTCAAACTTTATAGGAGCATTCAAATCTAGTATCTGAAATAATCTCCTGCAGTGTTTTAGTTTAAAAACTTCTAGGTTGTGCCAAGAATAATATTTTCATTGCCAGAGAATTAAAAAAAGAATAATTGTACTGGTGCTTCTGCACTCTTTCCTCTACCATTTTTTCTTCTTCCTGATTCATACGCATTTTCTCTTTCATCTGTTAGTTTTTTCTTGTACTGTATTGTGTACCGTAGTAGCCTGTATCAGATCATTCATCAAGACTCACATATTTGCAAGACAAACAGTTACGCACAAAGTTCAGATGTTCAGGTAACTGGCATATGAAAAAGGAAAAGAAGGAGGAAAGGGGAAAAGAAGGAGGAAAGGGGAAAAGAAGGAGGAAAGGGGAAAAGAAGGAGGAAATATGGATAGGTGAGCAGCTGCCTGCATTTCAGCCTGAGAGGGGACTGCCACCCTGTCTGGCCACCAGAGTAAAAGCCATTTCCCATTATGTCCAATGAAGCGACATCACGTCTGCAGTGTGCAGGGATTTGCATCTCTTCAGCTTTTCCACTAGTTCTCCCTTCAGACATCTCTGAGCATAATGAGTTTGAGAAACACTGTTTTAAACCTGAATTCATGAAATCCAAAGCCAGCAAATTATCTATACAAAACTATTTATAACAGTAGCTCCAACAGAGAAATGTGCTGTGGTGATATTATCCCAAGAAGCAAACATGAAACTATTCACCTCTCTCCAAATTTTCTTGTGATCAAATAAGCTGACTCCAGTACCACATCACATCTTCTAAGAATAGCTTTTTTTGGCTTAAGGCCAGAATTAAAGCACATTGTGATATAAATATCTCTTAGAAGATACAGAATATTGACAATTTTTCCTGATAGCTCCAAAAAGAGTCCAAAAGGTTAAAAGTCAAGAAGAACATCTGCACATCCTGGGAGCACAAATTAAAAGTGTGTGCATGCATGTGCACTTGGAAGAAAATCTTCTGTCCATTTATTCCTGCTACTCCGTCAACACCCTGTTTTGTCCCAACTGACCACTCTTTTCATTTGGCTGTTCCATGAGGTATGTGTTTTTTTAGGGTTGATGCCAACTATTTTATTCTCTGTTCCAACATCTTCATGCTGAGAAAAAAAAGTAATCTCTAAGGTTTACATGCAAAATATGGATGTATTTCCCCATAGTTTAACACTTGGCAAATAGGATATGGACTATACCTGTGACAAGGTGGTAAAAAAAAATAATGAGACGTAGAGATAAAAAGCTTAAAGTGTTCACTAGGGATTCTTGTGTAATATTTGGAATGTCCCTGGTAAAATACACTACAGATTCCTGATCAATACAAGAAATAGGTGGAGGGGGAAAGGGAAAGAAAGGAGAAAGGGGAGTGGGAGAGGAAGAGCAAGAAAAGCAAGGATAATTTATTTCAAATTTTATGAAGTTCTGTGCCCGAAGTGACAAGGTTTTGAGATCATCTGTACTACACATAGACACATAAGGCAAGCAGAAGCAAACCATATCCTTCTCATAGCTACTTTGATTTAAACATAGGACAAGAGGTAACAGGCACAAACTTGAACATAGAAAGTTCCATCTAAACTTGAGCAGGAACTTTACTTTGAGGGTGGCAGAGCACTGGAACAGGCTGCCCAGAGAGGTGGTGGAGTCTCCATCTCTGGAGACATTCAAATCCCACCTGGACACGTTCCTGTGCAACCTGCTCTAGGGTGGACCTGCTCTGGCAGGGAGACTGGACCAGATGATCTGCAGAGGTCCCTCCCAACCCCATATCATTCTGTGATTCTGTGACAGAGTAACATCACTGAGTTTGGTGAAATGATCAGAAGTTACACAAACAAAAGAAAAGGTTTCACCTGCATGCAGTAGAGCTCTCTGTGTGTAAAATATTCCATGATGGAGACCTAGTGACTGGTGTACAGAACTTTCTTGTGCCTACAGCCCTTCTGCATCACATTTTACTATGCTGGTATTCCAAACACCGACTAAATCTTGCCCTTCACTCCTAATCTGCAAAGCAGAATATCACTTATGTTGCAATAATGACCTCTGCACAAGGACACAGAAAACACTTTTCATGCCTTTGACACAACAAAGGAAAAAAATTGCTAAAAGTTTTTAGGGAATAATTTTAATTACAAATTACAAATACCCCTATCAGATTTACCTGTACAGGCATAAATAGAAGACAAGGTCACTAACTGCAATGATACCTAATGCAAAATAATGAAACACTGGGCTACATTTCTTTGAACACCATGACATGTTCTAAGTAACAATGTATGTATTGATTCTAGGAGCCTAACACACAGAATTTTACATTGCATAGGACCAAACAGAAATAAAATGTGTGAGCAATTCAGACAAAGAAATCGCACAAAGTAAAAACATGGTTATTATGTGAGATTAATTTTCCCTTTTGGCTACTCATTTTCATTTATTTTACATTTACCAGTTAGAATAAAAAGAGGAAATTAAAACAATATACAAAGATATATGTGTACATATATATATAGTATCCCTGTGGTTCCCTACCTTCTTCCTTAACTAAGATGAAATTTATTACTTCTTTTTATATTTTCCAATTGGGACTACATAGCTTGCATTTTTAGATTTGTCTATTATCAGCTTTAAAATACAGTAAGAATTAGTCCATAAAGTTAAGTATTTTTGGTTCCTTGGGACTAATCACATCTGGAAACATTTTTTGCACATCTAGCAAAACCAATCCAAAGTTATAAAGATACCTTCAAGTTAACTGTGTGCTTTAAGCACATACATGGTTTAGTACGACAAAGGTATAGCCAACTTGTCAAAACCTTTTGTAATACTAATCCGTTTCAAGCCATGAAGATGCTGGGAAGGAGGTAGATGTAAGGCCCATAAGTGTTCAACAAAAAACAGGCACTTCGATACATAGAACTCACGCACACTAAAGTGTAACTGCTAGTTGCCCACCCACCAGCAGCCAGTGAAGTTAGGCCAAAGCTATTAATAATAATATTCCAGGCCATGAAACTTTGACATATGGCAATAGTCACCTTTTTTCTTTCTCAGAGAGGCAGCAATACTGAAATTCCCCTCACAGGAGGAAAACTATGCGAAATATGAAAATCTTCACCTCTCCCTCTGCAGTGATTAACAAATTGAAATGGAGATGAAGTTATACATGGTAGATTAGTTTCTTTCCCTTTACAGAAGGTATTTTGCCAGTAGCACTTTTCAAATCCTTAATCACTCGGAGAGATTAACAGCAAGTCTGGAATACGTGTGGAAACCCTATCTATCTTAAACGTACCATAATGCATGTAGCAGTTTCCTTTGGTAGGATCCAGCTGAATAGCCTTCACGAAGTACTTTTCTGCCTCATTCTTGCGTCCCTTAAAAAAAAAAAAAAAAGGAGGGGAAATTATTTTAACAGTGTGTCACCATGGAGAGATCATGTACAGTTATAATTTCCAGATTCCAGGCACTAGAGAAAAACAACTACTATTGTCACTAGACTTAACCTAAGTAAATATCGTTTCAGTGTTACTGTAAGCTTTGTGGTCAGCTACTTTGTGCTGCAGATCTCCAGACCAAGGGAGAAATGTGTCCAACATCATCAATGTCCAAGAAGTAAGGAAGTGGTAGAAATGTACTGCAAAAAATATTGTAAAGGACTTTGGGTGAACATCAAGCTCCATGCGACTTTTCTGGATAGGTATCAGGATAAGCATTACAAAAACTGAAGCTAAAATCGGAAGGGAAGGTAGGAGGGAGCTTTAGTCATGCTCTTTTTTAAAAAAAAAAAAAAGAGGGAGGAGAGGGGAAGGGGAAAAAACATATTTTGTTTCTATGAAATCATAGAATGACAGAATATCTCAAGTTGGAAGGGACCCATAAGGATCACAGAGTCCAACTCCCTGCTCCTCGCAGGACCACCTGAAACTAATTAATAGACTAAGAGTGTTGTCCAGATGCTCCTTGAACTCTTACAGGCTTAGTGCTATGACCACTTCTCTGCAGAGTCTGTTCCAGTGACTGACCGCTCTCTCAGTGAAGTACCTTCTCCTAATGTCCAATCTGAACTTCCCCTAACACAGCTTCATTACATTTCCTCCTGTCCTAAATAACCCTATATATACAGCCAATGATAAAGTCACCATAAACAAAGGTATATAAATACAAAATATTTTGGATTTTAATATGGAAAGTAAAAAAAAAAAAATAGACCATATTTCATATTTTAATGTAGGAAGTAAGATTTCATTAGAAATCAATTCTGTCAACCATAAAACATAACCAAAATAGAAAAGTTAATTTTAAAAGACAATGGTCAATGGTATGACAGAACAGACAGAAAAAAAAAAAAACAACAGAAATGATGGTAAAAAGAACAGACCTGTTGTAAACCACAGATTTTCTTATCACTGAAATCACCAAGCCACTAAAGTTGCCTTATGGTATACAAGTGCCAGAGCAGATCCATTAATGGTCATTACTCTTTTCACAAAGAAAACAGTGATATTGGATTAGCCTAGTCTGATAATCAAATACAAATCACCATCAACTATTCAGTAAGACACTTGTGACCCACTTATCTCTATCCCCATGAAATTAGTTGCTGCGGTTTGCGTTATAAAATAGAAGGCCTCCAGAATAAAGAACAGTTAAGCTTAACCACTGTGGAAGAAAGGCATTGTGGTCTGCACCTCTCAAGGTTGCCTTGAGTGTTATTTCACAGATATAAGCATATAGGCTTTCTCAAGTTTTGTGGTCTGGAAACAGACATTGCATACATCCTGCACTATCCCGCAAGTTAACATAGGAATAATAACGAGGTCTGTTCATGATTACAGCTGCTCCAGATTCTCAGTATTTCCCTCAAGGGCCTTAGAGACAATAAAATAGAGACAAAGAAGTTGTGCAGCACACCAAGGACTACATCAAGACCAGGTTCCATCAAAACCAACACAGAGGCCATATTTCCAAGAGATCATCCTGGCAGAGATACAAGCAGGCGTTATTTACAATATTCCTGTTTCACAAAATGAATGTTCACTGGAGGTAAGAGTTTAGCCTTATTAGTTAGTAAACTTTTTTGGTAAACCCATATAGCTTAAAACCATACCCACATGGCACAAGGCTCCTGCCAACCAAATGGTGGAACTACACGTTAGAGTACACTATCTTATATTGCAGTGCTTCTCCCCTGTTTTGTTTTATTGGTTTGGGTTTTTAAAAAAAAAAAAAAAAAACAAACAAAAAACCAAAACTCAAAAAACCCAACATGTAGCCCAGACAGATTTTTCCTCATCTACTAGTCCAGTAAATACACACCTGCAGATTAAATGCAATTTCTTTTTTTTTTTAATAGCATACGATTGTAGTTAAGAACAAAAAGTGAAGAATAACTTCCAATTGTAAACATAACATAAATTTGGGTCAGCATAAATTAATTATTCAAGTTGAAATAATTTGGGGGGGGAGGGGGAGGAAGGTTGATAATTAAACACTGAATTTTGCATATTTAACTACAAGATTGGCATCCTTAGTCTGGCAAAAGGTACCACAACATGTGCAAGTCCAGTCTCGAGGCTTCAAAATGACAGGCACCAAGCATAAGTATCACTAATACTGACAGAATTAACGTCTACAGATTTTGCATCATTTTTTTTTTTAACAGACTCACATCATTTAGTTTTAGCTGGTTGCACTCTGTCTCTGTGTCTATTTCTAGAACATAAAAGGGCAGTTCATTGAATACGGTCACAAAATACGTAGCTTCTGCGTACAGAACTATGACTGTAAGGGCACAAACATTTGTCAAATGCGATTAATTTTCACTTACTGGGATCACTAAAAACACACGACTGCTCTACTCTTTTTGGCACTTTCTGAATGGCATGTTGCATTCAAGTTCAGGCCAGTCATGAGACCTGGAGTATGTAATGATGAGAGGTGCCAGCAAACATAGCATCAAAGGAATGACTGTGCTATTGGCAGGCTCAGATACTCATTAACAGATAAAGGGGAGAAAAATCTTACACTGTATCACCCACGACATAAAATGATCTGACTACAAACTATCAGCACAGCTCCATTTGTTCATATTGACCATCATTTTAACATATCTACGTTTGTCAAAAATAATAATAAATAAAGAATAAAAGCATTTTCTTGCAGAATGGCATTCTGAGGAACCTTGCAATATTATACCATCTAGAATGTCTTCTTTGATGCCATCTGTCTGCTACTAAAATGTCAATACCTCAGCATAGATTTAATACACTTTATTTCTGTGTCAAATGATATAAAATCCAATCACCTGACAGAATCAGGCCATTTCACAATTAAACTTTAGCATTTATTAACTTTTTTCAACTATGCAATGTACAGCTTAACTACCGTAACAGAATATACACACCGTGTAGTTAGATTAAGAGGGCAATACCTGTCATTGTCCCTTCCCACTATATGTGTTCAATGTTAAATAAAATGCGTGCCATAAGGGAATAAGATTCTAACTTTTAAAGAAAATCCAAATAATTGTTTAAACAGCTGAAAAATACTGATTTGAGGCAGGAAGGCATTCTGTGTGCGTGTTCACCATTATGTGTATTGACCCACACAAATGCAGGCATTGAGAGCCACTGGAAATCTCCCAATTTCCAGCAGCAGGGTGTGCAGTTGTATATGCACAACCACATGCTTTGGCAATTTTACAAAGCAAAAAATATAAGTTTACAACTGCATGCTAGGAGACTTATTTGAAGGATAAAAAAGTTATTCATAAGATTTTAATGGAAGGACTTGACAGCTCTGAGGATTAATAATGGGATACAAAATACCTTTCACCTGTTGGTCAGCAGTTCACATCCAGTCCAGGTCGGTAGCTAATGAAAAGGTGCTATCCGACAGCTACTGGTTTGCTCAGGAGAAATGAGTGGGTGGTCCTAGCCCAAGCCCTAATGGAGATCCTCTGCACAGATGCACTGGCATATTTATGGCTTTTCAGTGCAGAGACAAATGAGACATATTCATAAAACAATGAACGGCAATCCCATTGCTGGGGGAAAAAAACAACATAATGAAGACACTTTAATAATTGATTTGGAAGACTGTGCTGGTATTCACCTTACTGGACCTGGACCTTAGTCTAATGCCTATAATGAGGACAAACTTTCAGCTGTTTTCCATTAATAGAGAAAACTTCCTCCCTCTCCGCTCCTAAATCATAGAATAATAAAAATAATAATAATAAATAAAGGTGAATTGCCCACAATTACCACCTACCTTCCAGCAACACCAGCAAATTTAAAAGGAAAAAAAGTGAAGGTAACTGACACATGGCTCTTATAACCTAGCACAGCAGTTGTCCTGGCTTTCGGAAACACCCCACTCTCCACAAAACACGCAGGCTTCAAATCAGAACAGCTGGTTGCTTGCAGTTTTGGAAGCCAAACAGTTAAGTGTTTAAATATGAATTCAGAAGCTTGATTTTTAAGACCAGTTCTTTGTAAAAGCTGACTGCAAGGGGGTTTTTGATTGGTTAGTTGGTTGCTTCTTCCCTGCAGACCAGGACAATGGATCCAAACTTGCTAATACGGGCAGACATATTGCTTCACTGGGCTTTCCCACAAACGACTGTTATGATCACCACGACAAATGAAAGAGAGCCAGCTATGGGCAGTTGATACATTAGTAGAAGACCTTGTTTTTATCCTTAAAATATTAAAAACTGAGGACAAACCCACCATTTTTATATCCACCCCATTTTTTTTCCTCACTCTGCTGTGAAACTGTGCCAAATTCATGTTGAGGCAGCTGTTGTACTTTAGGCTGCTGGAGGCCCAGGGACCTCAAGATGCTAGTAAAATTGAAAGATTAATACAGCTGAGCAGCTCTGAATAACCCTCTTGTGGAAACTATGATGACACAGTGGCAACTAGTAAGGTGGTTCAACAAATTAGGTGGTCTCTGCAATTAAAACCAACTTTATATTTCATAAATATTCATCATTCTTCAAAGTGTGCAAGGGTTTAACTGGTAAAGCAGAAACTTCACTTTTCAATATAATTTTACCAGCTATAACTGGTAATAATGCGATTGCATAAGGAACTCAATGTGTCAGAAATGCAGTTGACTCATTCCCTGCATCTGCTCAATTTTTTTTGGCAAGCATTCACATTTTTAATAAAAGGAACTGAATTATGAAAAGATTTGTTAATGGAAGATTGATTAAACTGCAGACACTGACTACAGAAAAAATGATTATTTTACATATTTTCTTCTTCCTCTCTAGGACATTTTAAAGTCACAGAGAGACTAAGCAAGGATAGTAAGAAAGTCTGAACTGAACCTGTGAGTTAATTTCATATTTCTTTAAGTTTTTGCAGACCTGCATATCTAGTTCATAGCCAGTTCCTTTTGCCATACAAATGTTGTGACAGGACAGGCAAAACACAATTTAAATAGTGTGACACTGAGTAAATTAATGATAAAGTCTTCAAAAGTTTTTACTTAGCTGAACTAAGGAAACAGGAACTAGAGATTTGCATCTTACAATGAGGTCACTGACATACACAAGCTCTCCATCCCACCTCTACATACAAATATTTAAGAAAAAACTTTAATATCTAGTATTTAGTAGCTAAGTGGATTCTTATTTCCCCTTATTTTGCTGTTATTTCTACAACTCTTCCTTCTTTACTCTGAATTACAATGTGAATATCTTGCACCATAATTTGTACCTGAAATGCTAGTCCCACTGAAATACATGGGAGTTGCATTATTCACATCAAAGGTCCAAAATTTATCTCAGTCTCTATACTTCCTGTGCAGTGAAGAGATAAATCTTGTCTCCTCGTCTCATCTTTATTATAATAACATATCAGAGAAGCAATGACTTCTACAGGTTAACATCTGGCCCAGAAAAACATCTACATGAGGCAAGATTTGAAATGAGAAGTGATTTGTAATGAGAAGCTCTATGTATTTCATTAGAAAAACAAACCGTAGTGCGGGAAGGAGTTTATAGTCATGCAAAGCCCTTCTTTTCCCAACTAATATCAGCAGGCTTGTCAAAGATGCTGTCTTTTCAAACAAAGTTTTCCTCTTTCATATCCTTATATGATCACAGTGAGAGACAATGCTGTTAATAGAACTGATCCTCTCAAGTTTTGGCTCCCTAATAACTTCAAGAATATAATCTTATTCCTCTTTGGTGTAATATATTAATCTCAGTGTATGGGACCAAGAATTGGATTACTCTGGAGCAAATCAGGGTATAAATCTCTATCTACTAATACCCGATAAGTTACCATATGCTGATCTTTACCTTATGGTAAATGTGAGGCAACTTTCTCATTATTGTACAGCGTGACACATTCACATACCCTTGGCCCTGAGGTCATGGTTGATGCTCTGCTTCCCAGTCATTTCACTGGACCAGGGTCCTCACATGCACATGAGTCTATGCATACTGCTTGAAGGATCCAGTAAATTGCTTTTAGAAATAAGCCTTGGTAGGATCAATAAAATGGAACGTCTTGTTTTAGTTTAATCCTCTATTTACACCTTAAGTGGTTTGCTTCCATCTAAACATATCACATTAGTCCTCCATCAACCACAGGTGGATTTGTGTTGACTAAAAAACCATTTACTAGACTGACTTAGATTCTAATGAATTCAGTGTAAAATTCTGTGAGCCAATGTTATTTTAGAGAGCAATAACATAAACTGGGTTCTTGAGTCTACACCTAAGGGGATAATTAATGGCATGATAACCAGAGAGCTGAGATTTAAGCACTGCCCACTGACTTTGGTGGGAATCCACTGGAGTTTTTGAATGTGACACCACTGCTTATACAGAGATTTAGGAATTTAAAACACGACTTATGTCTTTACTGGCTCGGAGCATGATTCAGAGCCTATTAAGGTGATATTTTCTTCAAGTAAAGAAGTATGTATCTGATTAATCAATAATATATTAGATCTATTTGACATCCATTTTCTTGTTTTATGGGTCTCATCATAAAAAGCATTCTTGTTTTATTAAAGATTTCAAAATGATTTAGGAAAGAAATATAGGCATAGGGGTTTTTGTTCTCTTGAAGTTTTTTTTGGTTGTTTTGTTTGGGTTTAATAGATACACCTATTTTTCAGTCTTTCTTTTGGGTCATCTTGAAGTCTAAAAGGAGTTTACCTCATGTTACATCACTGTTAACAACAAGAAAGATTAGTCTTAAGTCTTAAGTAAACTTTTAAAGAACAGATTTCATTCCACATGTTGTGATTTATTTACTGTCTAGACCCATACTGAAATGTTCACCTGGGTCATTAACCTTTAGATTATTTTATATCAAAAATATGTAATGAAACATTAAGCAAATTTCCATGTTAGGCACTTTCTTTTCCATTCAGTCTTAAGCCATATTTTATATTTTCTGATAAAGTAGTGTATTACTATCTACTCATACTTCACTGGCCAGTCAGTAGAATATAAATTCACTATCTCCACATACTGTTTTCACTATGAATTTCTTCTAAGCTAAATTCGGCCTATACCATGCATTTTTCTCTGATTACTGACAAAATCACTACACACAGAGTAATTACAGGTGACTGGTGACTATATTCAACCATGTAGCAAAAAAAAAAAAGATCTTTTCTCTCATGAAAGCAGTTCATCCTGTGTCAGTGATGTTTTCTATAGCGAGCTTTAAATTTATGTTGAGTAAAGCGAGAAGTTTAGGGCTCCCCTTTTCCTGTCTACAGGAAGTTAGAAACGAGATACAGAAGATGAGATCCCTAAAGGAGGTTATTGAGGGGTTATGTGCCTAAATACCTGTTCCAGAGTAATTTTCCAACTAGTTAGAAGGATATGTTACATTTAAATGAAAATACTCCATTTTACAATTAATTCTGTTACATTTGGCATGCAGCCAAACATATGTCCTAAGGGGACTGAAAAGTATATCTATGGATGCAATACTGATGGCATGTAGCCAGCCTCAGAAATACAAGCTCAATAGATGTCAGCTATTGAAATTTCTGTAGTTCGGAAATCCTGACATTCAGCCTGGAGGTGTTAATGCTCCAGATACACCAGATAACCAAACCTTAAAAAAATAGGGCTCATGGTTCTGAAGTCAATAAACATGACTTTCCACATTGAAGAGGGAAACCCACCACTCCCATTACCTACAAGCAAATTGCTTGTAAACTGAAAACAAAAATGAAAACAACTCCTGACATTTTGCAGATTTCAGAACTAAATCCAAACTTTCTACTTGGATCAGTTTTAACCCTCAAGCGATTTCAAGTGGCAAGAAAAATTGTAGTGCCTGTGTCAGACTCCAAAGACAAAATGAATACATGACAGAAAAGTAGCAGTGGCTATTTCTTGGCTTAACTTGATTTCTTAGGGAGGGACTTTTCAAGAATTCAATGTCATTTATATGTTGTTTTGATGGGAGAAACTGAAATATCCAATTTTCATTAAAAAATTCTTCCTAAAAGCAGTATTAACAGCCAAGGGATTTAGCCTCCCAAAATGAAATATTTAACAGCTTTGCTGATCTAATTAAATTGACCCATTCAGAAAATGTCTTTTCATAAATTAAAGATTTCTGTACGTGTAGGCATTTATTTATCATTCCTGAAAAAAAGTACTACTAAAAATATTTTTTGTTTGCTTTAAAGGAATTGACTACTAAAACTGTTCTAGAAAATCATACCTAGATTTACCATGTAGCATTTCAATTGCTATGTCTTAAAAAGTCAGGATTCTTTTGACATCATGACTGTTCTACCTCATCCCTGCTTTCTTCCAATTTGTGTAAATCTAGAAAGTCAGAAAAAGAGTAGCAATCAAACAGTGACATACAAAAATGACAATATGACAGAGTTGTCTAACAAAAATGCAAATTTCCTTTCTGTGCTGGAACTTCAGCAGCAAGTAATTACAGAAACAGTAGCTGCTGAATTAGCCTATTCCTTATTGCACTATGTTCCCCTTTCCCCCTGCTGCCCCATTTCTTTCTGTTCTGCCTACCTTCCACTTATTTCTATGTTGTCATTTATTTATATTTATTTTGAGATGACTTTCAAGGACTACACCAATTACTGAATACAGTAGGGTATTTGATGGTGGCATTCTGAGTTTCACAACTAACCAAAAATGGCAGGATACCTCTCTGGCCTTCTGTTTGTCAAGAGCATAAGTAACAAACAACTGCTGGCAAAAATATGGCCACCCACTGAGAAGGGAGTATTTTGAAACTTTAAAAAAAAAGTATTTAACTTCAGTGTTGATACTTGAATGTCACAATCCTGTTTCTTTCATTTTAATCCAAAATACTGTGAGTCTCTATCATGTCTATGTCTGCTTTCTCCCCATCCCCCTTTGGAGAAAACATTGTAAAATATTTTAGATTTTAGGGAATCTTCCAGGGTGATTATTACTGAATTTAATATGGTTTGGAGCTGTAACACAGAAATTTTACAAGGCAAAGTAAATTTTTCTTACAGCACTTTGGGTGATTTTCCAAGCCAGTAAAAAAATAGGAGATTAACAGCACTGTGTGGTGCCATGTAAAATGCAAGAAAACACTGTGCAATTTTTTCCAAAGAAATATAGCAAAGCCTGTAATTCCTAGATGCAATACGCTAAATGTTACAATATGGGGCTGCCCCTAAGTACTTTAGCAATTATAGGCGCTACTGCAAGCTATGAAGGGTGGTTTGTGGGCTCAAGTTCACTCAAAACAGCTAAAACAAAACTTCAAAACAGATTTATTTATAATTGAAATAAAGCTTCTCAGACTGGTGTGCTACTATAACAACCATCCACTGCTTAATGGCAGAAAAACCAGCCACTAGGAAGGAGGCTTTCTTACTCTTCTCTTTAAGAAGACTAAAGTGAGAGGAGAAAAAAAATATTAAAAGCTTTACTTCTAAATGATTTTTTTTTTTAGTATGATAGCCAACACTTTCTTTTCTAGAAGGTCTGCCCAGAAAATTGAAAATGAATTACAGCACATGCTGAAGGCCTCACCTGGCACTGTCATTCTGACAGACTCATTTTTATCTTAGAACTGGGAGCCTTTCAATTTTAAAGCCTTTTAGAAAGATTACGTTTTCCTTTGTGATATAGAAATAAATTACCTAAGGAAGGGGTGAGACTCAGATGCTGTGGTACCAAACTCCTATGTACATTGACAAATAAATTTATCAAGTAATTTATGCAGCTTAAGTTAAAGATATTAAAAGCACATAATGCTGAAGCACTGCAGTCCTAAACAGCTACATGTTGTTTCTGCAAAATAAATAATAAAAAAAAAAAGCACAAACTTAAGCCCCAGACAACTGGCTATTTTCCAATTATTCTACTAGCTGAGCTACTAATCATGCTTTTCAACCACTAAATTATGGTGTTCTAATATATTTTCAGGAAAATTGTAGCTTAGTGAGCTGTAATTTTTAGATATGAACATATAACATTATCCAATATAGGGGTTATGAAATACTTGTGACATGATATTAGGTAAGATGACTGTAAATTCATTAGCTATTGCTTTGGAGCTCTTAAGTCGGTCTCTTTTTTTCTGCGTATACAGCAGAATGCCCAAGTCCACCTGGCATTTCTTATAACCCAAAAGAGCTAATAAGCCTTGAGACAAATATTTGCATTAAAATAAAAACAGAGAGCATTGTTTTAATACTAATAAGTATTTTTTTACTCCAAAGGCTGTATTGCATGTAAATTAGAACTATATAATTTACGTATTTCAAGAATCAATGACAGCACACTTAAAATAAAGGCACCATATACTAGATGAGCGTGTTACCTTAGCAATGAAAAATATGTTTGTGGTCGGTTTGTTTGGTTGGTTTTTTTTTTCATTATTTCTAACTTGAACAATAACCTGCATGAGCAATCTGGTCTAAATAAAATGTTTACTCTGAGTAGGGGATTGGACGGAATGATATCTCAAGGTCTCTTCCAACATGATGATTGTATATAACTTTATTTTCATGCTGAAGCTAGCTCCAGTTTACTAAAATGCAGTACTTTGAATCAAAGTCAAGGTACAGACGTATTTAATATTACCTTCTATTATCTTCTCTTACTGAAAAGAGATTTTAGAGGAGAATTAGCTTCTACCAGAATGGGTTACCTTTTGCAATGTCATGAGTGGCATGTGAAACTGTAAAGAAGGTAAATCACAATTCATCTACTGCATAAACTTAAAATGATTAAAATCATGATGTGACAGATACTGATTCACGTCAACATTTCAGCTTGATTTTACTAGTTTGCCATTTGCATGTAGCTCATGTCACTACTGTTCCAAAGGGCAATTTAAATTTTAAACTTGCATTTTGTGGGAAATGAAATGAACTATAGTAAGAAAAAGCATAATCTATGCTATTTAATTTTACTTGGGCTAATTCTTTTGGTTTTGTATATAGAATAGAATATTTCAATTGGAAGGGACCTATGACAATCATCTAGTCCAACTGCCTGACCACTTCAGGACTGACCAAAAGTTAAAGCACTTTGTTAAGGGCATTTTCCAAATGTCTTTTAAACACTGAACAAAGTATCTTTATCAGTGACCTGGACAAGGGGATTGAGTGCACCCTCAGTAAGTTTGCAGACAACACCAAGTTGGGCAGGAGCGCTGATCTGCTTGAGGGTAGAGGGATATGGACAGGCTGGATCAACAGGCCAAGGCCAATGGAATGAGGTTCAACAAGGCCAAGTGCCAGGCCCTGCATTTGGGTCACAACAACTCCATGCAATGCTACAGGCTTGGGGAGGAGTGGCTGGGAAACTGCCCAGCAGAAAAGGACCTGGGGCTGCTGGTCGACAGCCAGCAGTGTGCCCAGGTAAACAAGGCGGCCAACAGTATCCTGGCCTATATCAGGAGTAGTGTGGTGAGTAGGACTAGGGAAGTGATTGTCCCAATGTACTTGGCACTGGTGAGGCCCCACCTCAAATACTGTGTTCAGTTTTGGGCCCCTCACTGTAAGAACGACATTGAGGTGCTGGAGCATGTCCAAAGAAGAGCAACGAAGCTGCTGAAAGGTATAGGGAACAAGTGGTACCAGGAGCAGTTAGGGGAACTGGGGTTTTGCCTGGAGAAAAGGAGGTTGAGGGGAGACCTTACCAGTCTCTACAACTACCTGAAAGGAGACTGTAGTGAGGCGGGTATCAGCCTCTTTTCCTGAGTAACAAGCGATAGGACAAAAGGACACAGCCTCAAGTTGCACCAGGAGAGGTTTAAATTGGATATTAGGAAAAATTTCTTCACCGGAAGGGTTATCAAACATTGGAACAGGCTGCTCAGGGAAACGGTTGAGTCATCATCCCTGGAGGTAAAAGACCTGTAGATGCAGCACTTCGGGACATGACTTAGTGGTGGACTTGGCAGTGTTGGGTTAACGGTTGGACTCAATGATCTGAAGCGTCTTTTCCAGCCTAAATGATTTTATGATTCTATGTCATGCTGCTTCTAGTAAGCATTAATACTGGCAACAGACTTGAGGACGCAGAAAAGCTGGGGTTAAAATTAAGCCACTTCACTGGAATTTAAATTCGGGAAGTAAAACATAGCTGAATTTGTGAACTTTACAGGTTTGACTTTACGGCTAGGGTGTTTTATACTAGAATTGCCTTTGGATGGAACTTAGGAACTTGTCTGAAACCTTCCTCCTCACCTTCCTCACCTCCCAATCTCACTGACAGAGAAAAATTTACTATCTATGTTAGCACCCAATTCCACCCTTCACTTCATCAATCATCTCACATTTCTCTGCTGGAAAAGAGACACAGAGAAGTGTTGTCTATAGCTTTGTCTCAGCACTTATATTCAGCAATAGGATTGCAAAAAGTCTGAAGGTTTGATTCCAACAAATGATGAGAAAGAAGCCTCTAAAACATCTCTCCTCTAACATCTGAAAACCAACTGAAGTAGGCTTTTCTCTCTCCTAAGTAAACAGGCTATGAGAAAATGATCAAGAGCCTAGGCAGCAAAGATCAACAGAATAAATCACAGTGGTACCTCAAGTTAGGTATGGGCTGAAACAGCTATGCCAAGGGGAACAGCTCTAATGCTATTGAATCCCAAGGAAGTCTATGCAGACTTCCAGGAAGCATGTCAGTTACAGCAATCATACATTTGCAATGGGAACTGATACTAGTACAGTTCATTATACTAGAAACTAGACAAAATTCGTTTAATGTGAATCACTGAGCAGATCGTAGGCTGCAAAACTGATTAAGGATAAGTGACCAACATGGAGACAAAAATCCATATTCTACTGCCAAATCTCTTCATCATCCATTTTACTGTTGAATGTCTTTTCAGACGTTGCAGCTGAAAGAATTAAATGAAATAAATGCCAAATTTCAATAGATCAAAGGTAAATGAACTTTTTTTTTTTAAATTAATGAAATAAACACCTGAAAAATTTTCTGCCACCTCTAATTACTTTGTCATCAACATGTTGCCTTGTTATGCGTTTATGAAGTTCTGTGTCACTACAAGCCAACAGGAGGTCAGCACCATCTTTTCAGCTTATGCTGCTATTAATAGAATGGACATGAACTCTATCTGTACATATTGCCATGAATAGAGAAGAAGCAACAGTAACAAAAGAAAGAAGTGTCCACAGATTATAACCAACATTATGAGAACAGACTGCAATTATGGCACAGAGCAAGTATAGGTAAGCAAGTGTGCGCTGAGAAGGGATAGGTAAAGTGTTTTATTGCCTACTGTGGTGCAGTACTCAGTGTCCAAAGTTGTATACAGCTCCTGTCCTTTTTGCTAATGAGACACATTCTTCCACAAACGTACTTCAGATCCTTAAGCCACAATCCACCCTACATGTATTTTGTGTTTATATCCCTGGAGAAAAGTGAACAGTTCAATTCTACTATAACGATCCACATATATTTTTCATTGTGTCCTTCCCAAAGTTGGGGTATGCCACTAATGTTTAATCCTATATCTGAATTATCATAATGAGGAGACAAAATTAAAAATTTTTTAGTGGCTGTCCTGGTTTCGGCTGGGATAGAGTTAATTTTCTTACTAGGAGCTGTCATAGTGCTGTGTTTTGGATTTAGGATGAGAATAATGTTGATAACACACTAATATTTTAGTTGCTGCTAAGCAGTTAAGGACTTTTTGGCTTCTCATATTGGCCTGCCAACAAGAAGGTGGAGGGAACCCAAGAAGATGGGAGGGGATACAGCCGGGACAGCTGACCCCAACTGACCAAGGGGATATTCCTTACCATATGATGTCATGCTCAGTATATAAAGCTGGGGGAAGAAAAAGGAAGGAGGAGACGTTATGGCATTTGTCTTCCCAAATAACTTAGGCGTGACGGAGCCCTGCTTTCCTGGAGATGGCTGAACACCTGCCTGCTTGACGGGAAGCAGCAAGTTAATTTCTTGTTTTGCTTTGCTTGCACATGCGGCTTTTGCTTTATTTATTAGGCTCTCTTTATCTCAACCCATGAGTTTTCTCACTTTTATTCTTCTGCATCTCTCCCCTGTCCCATCATGGGGGGAGTGAACAAGTGGCTGTGTGGTGCTTAGTTGTCATCTAGGGTTAAACCACAACAGTGGCTCACAAAATTTGTACAGAGTTATGGGATTTGGGGATTTTGTTATTTTGAAGAAAACTGTGAGACCTTGCTTACCAGAACAACTGCAAGACTTTCCCCACCACATCTCATATTTCATATACTCAGCAGTTTAGAAAATGTGCAACATTAACCAGAGGAGTACTGGGGTAGGGGTGTGTGTATGGAATAGATCTGCTAAGAAGAAACCAGTAATGCTGACTTTCTCATGTTATTCTTAGGTGCAAGATATGAAGATATCTGCCAGAAAAGCAAGGTACATTAGAAAATTTTGCTGTATAACCTACTTGCAGCTCTACCCCAGAGAAAGGTAGTCAGTGAGTGCATGTATTTGTCAATATCTGAGAAATTTTAACTGTAACTGGAAATAGTAGCAAAAAATGCCTTTCTAGGGCCTGGAACTGACAGGCAGTGGGAATATAACACTACCATCTTGACTTCCATTACAAGCTAAAAATTCCCATCCAGGTAGTTTTTAATCAAACTCTGTATGTGACGTTACATGACAACACTAAACAATTTTTAATTCTTTCCAATTATGTGGACACTTGCACTCTTATAGAAAACTTCTGTTCTAATTTCTCCCCCTTTTCCAAATTCAAGTACTTTTAGCAGCAATGTACCTATTGAAATTAATTATGAGCTATTTTTCTTCACTGGATATCTACCCTTGGTCCAAGGACAGTTTTTGCTTGAAGACTGGACAGGGCATAAGCAAGGTCAGAGTAAAAACTTATGGCTAGGTGAAAAGTTGAGGAAGATATGCAAACTGAGGCACAAGGATGGAAGAGCCACACAAAGGCGTATCAGTAGAGCATAGAAAGGAAACATGAAACCACTGGGCTGAACAATGAAAGCAAATGTAGAAGAGATAAACAGGAAAAAGGATATGGATGAAAAATGGGAATGAGAAATGGATAACCAGTGAATGGCAGTTTTAAAACAATTATTTTAGAGAATAAAATAGAAATCCATTTTCATCTTCAAAATTTGTGAAAACCGAGGAGGGACTGGTACTCTGCTATAACTATCATATCGGGCTAGTTTAGCTGGCGCTATAAGTTCATCTATACTCAGAAGGCACAATAAATTGTGAAGAAATGAAAAAGTCTAACTCTTTCCATTTTTTTTATAATTAGCTCTTAGTAGTTGAGTAGTCCTTTCACAAGCTCAAAGAAATACTCATAAAGAAGCATAAATTCAAAGCATAAGACATGTAATTCACAAAGTACAGGCAACATTTCCTAGCTCTGCCACAGGCTGCTGCAACAACCCTGCGTCAAACGCTGAGCATCTTTAGCATTAATATAATTACTTGTGATCTAAACTACTTAGAATAAAGGCTTTTTCAACTAGAGAACTTACTCCCTGTTAAAAAGTTCCTACACTATTTTAACTGTTTTCTTCTGGCACAGAGGTGGTGATATTTCAGGAATGGATGCAATGTTTCACAAAAAAACTACACTGTCAACTTATCCTTAGTTAATAGGCATGACTAAAATAGCATCACAAATAGGGCTATAAGCAATCTTCAGGCCAAAGTCTTCCCATTCCTTTACCTCACCTACTCGAAGGGCCTGGGACCAGCTCCCAGGAGCTGCTGGTTAACTCACCGTCAGAGCCAGTAGTTTTCCGTAGGTGAGATGGGCTGGGATGTGGTCGCTCTTGGATCGCAGTGACTCCACGTACCAGCGCTCTGCTTCTGGCAGCCGGCTCATTCTCATATAGGCTTCTCCTACAGGGTGAAACAAATGCTAGTGAGAATGCCCAAAATTTCTCAGGGCTTCCATAATTTATTAGCTCATTTATAATTTGCTATGTATTAAATGGGCAGAGATCTTGAAAAAGGTGAACTGCTTTGAACACCTGCAATCACACACACACACAAAGCCTTACAGACACTTCATGGAGCATACTGAGTTATGGCCTTATTAGGGCTGAAAGAGCACGGTTGAGATGAAAGTCTTGTCGGAACAGAACTGCAAGAGAGCTCCATCTGCTAAGTTTCAGTCAAAAGCCTCAAAGTAACAGAATTTTTACCACATCTACTGTAGAAAAGTTACTTCTTTTCCATCAGTCTACATTGCGCAGCATGGAATGGTAGGGAGAATACAGGAAGTGTTTGCATTTAATCATAATATATCAAGAACCAAGATTTTTAAAAACTAGGAAAGGTTAAGAAAACAGCCCTGAAACTATATTGGAGGGAGGGGCAAGACATTAAAACCCTAATCTCTGAATGTAGTTAAATTAGGTTATGTGCCACAGTTAGTTTCAATTAGAATATACCATCCATAATTTTAAAATTGCTAGTCTTAAGAAGTCATGTACGAAATGACCAAAATTGTACATTTTTTCAAAGTTAAATCCTTTACTGTGAGAGGCTGAGGCAGGCAATGTTGAAGAACAAGAGATGACTGGGACGTCAGAGAGCCATATACTGTGGTACAGATAATTGTAGTCTTGAAGTTTCTGAGAAAGAATTTAACATACAAAGCAGCAGCTTCTCAAAGAAGCAAACAATCAAATTTCTCAAAGGTTGGAAATAAGCAATATCAAACAAGTATGTAATGGTGAAGAGCAGCAGCTTTCAGATTAATAGCCTGCATATACACAGCCCATTCATGAGGGCCTTAGATATAAATGTGCCCTTGCCCAAGCCAATGACAGACTGAAAATGGCTACAGGAGAACCAGGTTTTCATAATGTCACCAGCTGATTAATTCCAAATAAATGGCTAACTATCATCCCAAAATTATGAAGTCATAGTTTATCCAGTGCCACCACTGGAAGATCAAGAGAGGACTACAGCTGACCAAAGTAGAGGTCAGCTAAGCCTGTTTCCAGGTGAGTCACTGCCCGCAGGTCTGCATTACGTGGAAATTAATAGCTTTAAGGGCATCATGGAGAGAGAGACAGACCAATGTTCTTTATTCAGGTTTGAAGCCAACTACCATAACCCCGAAACTCAGGGAAAAAAGTGCCACATACACGCTCAAAAAAGTAAAATAGAAGGAACTCTTACCATGGGAGCTACTTTATCTTGAGTATATACAGGGGCTATGGAGGATTTTCTTGATTAAAAAAAAAGTCTAGGTCCAGGTAGAATTTTTTTTTTTTTTTTTTTTTTGCTATCTTTGTCACCAGAGGATAGGGATCCCACGCAAAAAGTGCCACAAAAGTTTGAGGTTCAGGAGTTAGGGTGCAGTGCATGCAAACTGACCTAACCACAGCCTGCAAATAAAAACTGTGATGTAGAGTCAGAAGTCACACTGAGCCAAAGCTAAGGGAAGCCAACATGATCTTTTATGAGCAGATAGAGTTTTTCCAAAAAGGGGTGCAAGCCTGTAAATCTAACAGACCAGGATTTCTAATTCAAGATTATACAGAGCATTCTGTACTCATGCACTGGTCTCTGGTATCTGATTACATACACAGAAGTAGCTGAAGTTTCAGTCCCAGAAGTACTCAAGTCATTCTATTGCTGTTTAGGGCCAAACTAAAAGAACAATTTAAAAAGAAAACAACAACCCAAGCCAAATAAAAAAAAAAAAAATCCAAACAGGAAAGAAACCCCCAAAGAACACAAACATTCCCCAAAACCTATGATAAAATTCAGGGATATCAACTTCGCATGCATTTTTTTTTCACCATGTCAGCACTCACAAATAAGTGACGTAACATTATACCTTGTTATGCACAAAACAAAGTCATGAAATCAAGTGTTGAAAGGATGGAAGAAGCCAGAAGTCAAGCTATATGCTCCCCTCAACTCCTCTCCCTAACTATACACTTTATGGCAGAATGTTTAATTATTTGATTGCATACTATTTTTCCCACAGGCCCCTGCTTCATTTAGCATATAGGAAATGAGGAATCCATATTGCCTTTTTCTTTTCTTTAAATGGAAAATTCCAGCCCTTGGCAAAGTTTCAAACAATTAACAACAAGATCCTTTAAAAAGTAATGTAAGCAGCCATAAGAGATGGAGTTATCTGCTGGTAGTATATGCTGACTGCACTGCCAACTTTCAAAAAGATCCAAGGTTCTAATCTATTTTCCATGATGGATTCTGATATAAGAAGAGATTAACATCTTCAGAGAACTGGCAAATTCCATTTTTAATAGGTTTTAAGAGCTCAACTACTTTACAAGCTAACCTCCTTAAACTTTGAGGGTATTTCTGAGTGGCACATCTAGAAATGAAGCTACAATATGTCAATCTAAATGTCAAACTGTAGAGAAAGGAATTTTATTCCCCTGAAAACTTTACAGGGAATTCACTATGGCTGAACATTTTTTTTTCTGAAGAGTGTTTTCTGCCCATAAGCCCCATATCATCAAGAATTGCTATATTATAAGCAATTAGAGCATGTCATTACTACAGAAGGAAGCACTGTTAGGGTGTCTGATTCTAAATGATTTACAGTGACACCCCTATCTAAAAAGAAATCAAAGTCAGTTGAAAACTAACAAAGGCTCTGCTACTGCCATACTCAAAGACAAGGATAAAATCAAACATCTGTTAATTGAAGTGTTAGACTGATGAAATTTTAATAAAAGTCATTCCAGCTTAAGATAGTTTTTCAACAAAACGAGAGAAAACATGTAGGGATTGACTTCTGTCATTCAGGATGCATTTGTGTATTGGAGTGTCTGAGATTAAAATGAAAAAAACAGTATTGGTCATTTAAATCCTGTATTTTTATAAACTTACAACGTGAATGATTTAGTCATTAGGAATATTACACAGTGTCCACTGGCAGAAAATATACAAACCAGTGGTACACGTGAGCAGGTTTCTTTATTTACTTTAGCAATTATTTAATTTGTAAAACCTTTCAAAACTCATGTTAAAAATCTGAAAGGTCACACACATGCACAATTTATTAATAAAACTTGTCTGATCTATAAAGTTCAAGAGAGCTGCATTCTACTTTTCTATTAAGGGTAACAACAACAGAGAAAGAAACTCATGGCAGTGGAAACCTTAAGACATAAATTGACAGTTATTTCAGTTCCCTAATCCATACCAACATACAGCCACGTGCAGCATTGCCTGCACAATCAGTGGTGGCAAGAAATTCAACAGCTAATTAGAGTAAAGGGAGACAAATGAGTCATTCAAAAATGTTTCAATTTTTACAGTTCAGCTAACATTTTCTGTTATTTATGAGCCAATTTCTTAGCCTATTCCAGAAGGAGGAACACAGAATATTTAATTGTAACTCTCATTTCCTGGTGTAGTACAAGAAAACACATTAATATGCAACTGAAACACTATAAAAAGGAGTGTATACATAGTTCATGAACACTTCATGACAAAGGAATGAGGAATGAGCTACCTTTTCACTAGACTTACACCACTAAAATCCTAGTACTCAAGTGGATTTTCTTTGCCATAGAGATAGATCAGTTGCAAGACTACCATTCTCCAAAGCAGTATTTCCTCTTATTTCCTCAGAATCTTTGGGATTGAAAAATAATCTTTCAAAATAAACAAACAAACAAACAAACCCAACAAACTAAAACAACAAAACCATCTCTATTTAAATAATGCCAAGACAAATAAAGAGTAATTAAGGAATGACAACAATCATATTAAACATTAAATATTTATATTAAATGGTATTACTAATAAAGGATCACCTTGCTAGCAGCTATTTTCCTTGAAAGGCTAACTTTATACTCCATAATTAAGTGGAATATGAGCTTAATACAAATCCTCAAAAAAAATGTAGTAAAAAGTTAGGATTTTCTAATACATATCACACATTATTAAAAAGCAAAATTAGGTACCATTTACATGAATATATGTTATATGGTTCTAGATTAAACTCTCATCTGCTGTTTTCAGATTTGTTTTGTTTCCGATGCATGTTGTCATACCAAGCAAAGGCCATCTCCTTGTAGGAGCACGTTAGATTTATCTATGAGCAAATACAATGACACTATGGGTATAATAGCACTGTGCCTCTATAGATGGCATGTATCTATACTTTCAGATTAAAAACACATGTCCCTCCTGTGGTCCTCCTCTTAGGATCCTAAAAGATACTATTGAAAAGACCACTGAAAAATTATCTCTGTAAAGGAGACAATGCAGGGTAAGTCTGCCCTGGATCATCCTTGTATATGTTCATTTTCTGCCACTCAAATTGCTGGATGGTAATAATATAATATAGGAAATATAGAATTTGGCATTGACAAAAGCAGAAGTCAAAACAAAAAGGAAGATGGAGATGCACTTTGAAAAGGAAAATATCTAATATATACATTCACTCAGGAATTAAATTTCATTTTTCCATCATTTCTTTGAATTGGGAACATAAACAGGTTGCCTTAGAAAATGATGGAGAGGTGTGCATCCCTATGCACCCCAATACCACAAGAGGGTTGTGTCTTTCATAATGCAACTGTGTAGCCTCATTGTGCAAACCAAGGCTGCAGATGCATTTAGCACAAATGCCCTTCCCTAGATATATAACTTCCTTCTTTCTTCCCTTAGGTACCAGTGCATACAATAACATCATAAATCTAGAAGCATAGTTTGATGTTATACTATACTGATGTTTAAGATATACTGCAAAAGATTAACAGTCTTGGTGATAAATATGCAGTGCATGCACATCTTCTGTGAAACCGCTGAAGCATGTGAACCTAATGAGCATCAAGTTCTGCATAGACTAAGCATATTCTGTTTGTGTTTTTTTCCTTTTACAGAAAAATCTTCTTGAAGATTTTAAGGAATGTATTGTATTTTAAGAGGACTTTTGATGGATGGGAGTCAATCCACATTTACTTTGGTTGAGCAGATTCTTACAGGACGCAATTAGCCAAAGCAAAGCCTTTGATCTGATTTAATTAGACCACTAAGCTACTTTTGAAAGAAAATACCTAAGTGGAAAACAGATATATATGAAAGGCAAAATAAAATCAGTTGCAGCGTGGAACAGCATGGACTTTGTACAACACGAAACAGCTGTGCAAAGTCTTCCAGTGAAAGAAGTATATTGACACAAATAGAAGCATTGAGCTCACCTGAGATAAATAATCACATTTTCATTTTCCAACAGATGTGCAACCAGCAGCAAATCATAAGGGCACAAACTAAGAATTCATAACTGAAAAAGGGTTTGTACTCTTTTCTTGCCCTTCACTTTATTTACACACCTTTTAAGGATTATTCTTTTTGTCAGTAAAATATAGACATTATGCCAGTATAGGCTTTTTTAAAAACTCTTAATAGAGGCATTTTCCATTAGAATCATGCCTAACTGGGATCACTGTAGTCTAATTTCAGTATTGGACCATATTTTTGGTCTACAAACATTATGATTATACTTATTTTCATACAAAACCCCATATGTTTAAAATACAAATGCATTTCAGGCTTACACTCTTAGCTTTTTCAGAATTCTGCCTAAGAAAATGCAAGCATTTCACATGAAATTATAGATCAGTAGTCCAAACAGATAAAACTAAGAAAATCTGAGAATCTGGAAAAAAACACCCAGGTCTCAAACATTGCATCCACTACCCCCCTCAGCAATCCACTGCTGTAACCTTCATACCCAGCTTGAATGCCTCAAACAAAATAAAGTGAAAAAACAGGAGACATTGCAATCAGCCCAGAGATTTATACTCAGCTTTGGACAGCAGATATAAACTACCATAAAAGTCTGAGAGGGGGAAGAGTTAAAGTAGTAGAATGGAAGCAGGGAGGGGGAGAGAAAGAAGCACAACCTTTTATTCCCATCACTGTTGGAGTGGACTCCATTCTAATTTCCCTAGAACATATAATAAAATACATGTATGAAAGAAACAAATCCTTTTCTTGAGCCAAGCTAGTTTTAAAACAAAATAAGTTTGTAATGTACATTTAGTAAGAAATTACCAGTAAAGCTTCATGAGATGCATAGGAAGCACACTGATGACTGGAGCTCAGATAAGTGCAGCTCCCATGCTCTGCATAAATTATGATGTGGGATATGTATTTCACAACTTAATCATCTTTGTCTCTTAAAAAGTAAGTCTTGCACAGCATGAACTGTAAAACTACACCAGCAAAAGTGTTTCTTGGAGTTCTAAACAATGTTTAAAAGTAATTCAATAAAAAAGCATTTAATGGGAGCAAGGAGCAAATGGGATAGGAGCCTTAACAATATTAACAGGTTTGTACAAACAGCCACAGCCACCCAAAAGCATAATCAAATAAAGCGATAGTTATGTTATAATCATCAACACAGAAAGTCTCTCTGCATGCTAAGCTTTTGTACTTACGATGCAAACCCTTGCACCAGATGTAAAATCTGGCTCCCCTTTCCTGTTCTGTACCTGGCTGCCACTTGCGTATGATTTGTTTTCTGTCCATGTACAATGTAGCAGATTAGCAAGGAGAAATCTAAACTCTAATCTGTGTATCATTAACTGTATTCACTCCTGCAATGTTAGCTTCTTTTGTAACTTAAATTTCTCATCAAAAATGTTTGTAAGGCTTTGCATTAAATGCATTTGAAAACAGACATTCAGATGTCAGTTGGCAAGGGCAGATGGAGTGTGATCAAGACATTTGTCTTTATGACAGTACCTTGCCAACCTAAACCCGAACAATGCCACCCCAACATCTTTCTTGTTACTGTTCGGTATTAAAATAAAGCCTCTATGGTCCACCTCACACCACTTAACTGGCAAGAGTATGAATTACTGTAGCAGGTGGGTCAGTGTGGTTTTAAAAGCAATGTAATACAATCAACTGTACAATATCAGATTTCAAGGAACGCAAAAGACATCTAGAGCAGAGGCTGATCCTTAAGTAATCCTAATATTGGCATTAAAGTGTTCAAGATCCCACAGGGACCATTTTATCTTTTGACCCCAGGTTTTAATTGAAACTTTAAACAAAATATATTACCTATTTAATGCAGCTGAGCTGGACTCTGGCTTTTGTAGTGCATGTTGCCATGCCAAGCAAATTAATCTGTGTAACCTTAGCATGTACTTTTTAATTTACATCAAAGAAATATGACATAGAGAAAATAAATACCAAGCCAACCCTATACAGCTTGTTGAATAATTATTTTGATTCTAGTTTTAGAGTTTTAATTTTTAGCTGTTTTGGGTTCTTTTAAGAAAAAAAAAAAAATGAAAAGGTTTTACTTCTTGGTACAAAGCCAGAGAAACATATGGTTTCCTTAGCTGAGTTGTTGCACACCTGGCAAAATAAATCACAGCAACAGGAGACCAAAATCTACCCTGCAACTTTTCATATGCACAAACTTAGAACATCTGATGATGGTCTTCTGGCCTCGCCTTTTGTACCATGAATAAAATGCAAAGTCAAATGGGTGGCTTGCTTCTTGAGGCCCAATACTACTTCTTCCTCTAAGAGGCAAGTTAGAGTTTTAAAGGATGAGAGCCAGCTGGGCAAGCTGGCGTACTGGAGGAATGAGTCATTGGCCCTGTCAGAGCAAAAGGCCAATAGAAGCAAGCACAGGAAAAGAAGTGTAACACAAACAGGGAAAGCAGGTGGTGTAAAGGCTTAACACTGCTGGAGTGCTAATGCTACTGCACTGGGAGCACTGAGTTCAAACCCTAATTCAGTTTAAACAGTTCGTCTCCTGTTTATTCTCTTTTGAGTATGTCATGTACATCATACGTGGAAAAAAGCCTCCAGAAAATCTTCAATGAAATGATTGAGTAATTATTAAAAATTAGAGGAAGCATTGTTTTCTTACATCACATGCCAATATGTAACACTGAACCAAGATGAGCGATTGCCAGAGACTCAGAATACATCAATCACAATGACAACTGCGGCAGGTAATCCTCAAACTGTAGCTATTCTTGGATTTAATGATGAGCCGTGAAGTCTTTTTCCACACATAGAGAGACAGGGAAGGACCCTTCCTTCCTGAGCAGCTGGGGAGCAGTCCCCAGTTTCTCCCCCTTCCTCCCCAGCAGTGAGCACACAGTGAGCTTGCACAGCTCAGAGTTAGGTTCATGCAGTTCCAAGCACACGATACAGGACTGGCCTATTTCAGTTCCTCCAGCCTCCCTTTTAAAGGCAAGAAGTAGGCAGACAAGTTTATGTAATGCTGTTTATCAAAGAACGTGTTATAGTGAATATGTTTAAAATTTTATCTTGAACATCAAAACAGAAATAAACAATCCAGTTGGCCTTCGGGTGCCCAATGAAAGCGTATGAGCTGCAGAGCGGATGCGCTCCTGATAATGGATGCGGTTCCCTTGTTCTCCTGTCACACCCAATGCAAAGAGATGACTGAATAGGTGTTTAGGATTTATCTCACCCCAGTTGAGCTACCAAGTCTAAGCTAGTCATCTCAGCTCCTTTTACAGGAGAAGTGTGCTTGCAGGGGATTATTTGTATTATCTAAAATAGATGTCTATGTCAGATGGGCTTAATTACTCCCCAGAAATATCTTTTTCTTTCCACGCTATAAAGCGAGCTTATCTGCTACCAAGTTCTGTCTTGTCATCTAACCTTTACACTATTACAGGTAGGAGAGACTAACTGCAGTCACGTATACTCATGTAGACACGTCCAGGACAGCTTTAAATGAATCAGTCTGAGTCCTGCTGTTAATAGAGCTGCACTGCATTCAATTCAAGTCACTACCGGGCTCTTTACGTAGCCTCTTGGATTGCCTTTGCAGCAGGGCCAACAAGCCACACCTCTGCAACGAATGCGAAGCAAGTTCTGGTTTCCCTGCAACAGCTGCCATCACAACAGCAAACAAAATACAAATATATGCTACATTAATAGGTTGTACTTTACAGAGCTCCATAATAGCCTGTTGCTCTTCGTGATAGGATGAAAGGGGCTAAGGTAATCTTGGTTGACCCTAACTTGTCATGCCACTAGGACATCCATGAAGTGCCGGTGGCTGCCTAAAGGAAACAGAAGCCAGGGTATGGGCTAAGCAGTGGAGGGAGGAAGTGTAGCAGCAGCCAAGCCCAGGCAAAGGACTGAGCTGGCCTTTGTGTTCACTATCGCTTTGTGAGTTAATAAATGCAAATCCCAGGAACAGAGTGAACTTGGACGTCATGGACTGTGCTTATAAAGGAAGCTGAGAAAGGCCTCCTGAACCTAAAAAAGTAACCAATGGGCAAAAAAGTAAAAACCTAAAGAATTTTACAGGTCATAGTGGTTTTTAAAGGGAGCATCTATTCACGAGAAAAGAAAAAGGGTGGAACAGGCCTGCTTTGTGATGGAACAACCACCATGCTAAAGACAGTATTGGTTTACTTTCTCCGATTTCTGTACTTCTGAAAAGTACTTTTATTAGAATTACAATATATATACATATGTCTGCACTAAAAAGGGCTGCCAAACTTCAGAGGGCTTGCTGGAGCACTGCAGTACTTCAGCAATCACTATATGACACCAATAGTAAGCAGAGGCTTAATCCATGGAGTGGTGACTGTTGATAACCCCACCAAAATTTATCAGTAAATGCTGATAAATAAAACTAACTAAACAATAGTTCAGCTAAGACTCCCTATGAACAAAAGTACATGCAATAATCAACTTGTCCATTTTAGGGATTTTAGCCATTTGCATTAATCTGATAATGCTCAGCATTCAGGGAGAAGTAACGCTCCATTGAACTGTATGAACTGTTAAGGAAGTGGTTTTTGCTATTATTTACATTAGATACTTTGTCACTGTGACAAGAGAAGTACTCAATTCAGCATTTACAGAGATTTGCAAACATGTAGCATCAGTTACAACTACAATTTTAGAATATTTTTTGCCTATGTCCAAGTACTTGTAAGGAGCTAATAAAAGATGCCTTTCCTAATTAAGTAGAGTGATGCCTCCTTTCAACAACTGCATCAAACCAATTGGTATCAACCAATACATTCCCTTATATTTTAGGCGTTGAGACAGTGTAAAAAAAAGGCACAAAACACCACAAGCTTCCTGTTGATCCTAATTGTTTCTACATATATTTTTAATTGCTCTATTTTGAACTACATTAAAGGCATCTTACATGCTTTTCTGTCCCAGACAGGAGCTCACAGAGTCTACTGGGCCAGACACTGAGGTTGCTTAGCAGAAACACATGCCCTTTCAGAGAGAATTCCACTTAAAAGCATCTCTGGAACAACGACGAACCTGCCCTCTTGTTTACAGATCTGAATACTATAAATAATGATTCATATTATCTTTCTTTTATCTGTTTAATGTATCCTGTATAAAAATGTGATGAAGAACACGAGCAGTTAAAGTTTAAGAACAAAACACACCTCAGCTAAATTAAATGTTTCTTGCAGTACTCAAGAGACTCTGCTAAAATTCTGAAGAACAGATAGCCTGGTCCTGGAAGAAGAATTTTCTCATTGTAGATGTTGAACTAACAGTACATCAGCTGGGAAATAAGTTTTTGGCACAACCTGCAAAAAAATCCAACTATCTCTGTGGGCCTCTTTAGACATCTTGTTGGTTTAGAAGGAAATTTAACATCCAACACCCACACTAAATTTTACGTTATAATCAATCTCACTCCATTTTCTATGAAGAAAATACAATTTCTTCTTAGTTTCAAAGATGACTAAAGTGGAGATTAAAAAAATGTGTATGAATTGCATGAGGTCTCCAAGATAGCAGATGATAGATTCTGGAGGCAGAGAAAAAGACCATGCATGCTACATGTACAAGTGCTGCATGGACACTCTTAAAGATATCAAGTATCTAAGAGTCTCATCATTTATTGTACCTTATCCAGACTTGCAGTTGCTGGGATTTAAGCTCTGAACCTGATTTAGCTCGTATCTACTGAAGGCAATTATTTCTGTTTTTATTAGCTAATTCATTTGAGAACCAGTTGCCTAGCTAAGCTCTTTTGTTTCACCCTGTCCTACGCCTCAAGTATCTTTCTGCAGCACTAAAAATGTACTTACCCATCATGTTGTATAAGCTCTGTGGTGCAAACTGCCTTGGCATTTTCTGTATTGCTTCTTTGTAAACCATAAGGGCATCCTGAAAAGAAACACATAAGTGGGACAAATCATTAGTAAAGCACCAATTTCAAAAGCAGTCTTTTCACATATAAAGTAAAACCAAACTATCTTCCTTCCCCAAACAAAAGGTGCAGAGAGAAAGGAAACACATTGGTGTCATAAATATCACAGAAAGTTCACATTTCTCATTTACAGAAGTTTTACCAAATTCAGTGAAGCTTATTGGCAAGAGACCAAATTAGCTCCAATATTGCAATTCTTTTTTCCAGGTGGAAATAAAAGGAACTTTTTTTTTAAACCCCTCAATGACTCATGAGTTTATAAACGTATATAAAATTCTATAGGCTGTCAGAGAATATGATACAATATCAAACTGCAAAGGACTTTCTGATGATTAAGCTACAGTAAGTGACCTAAAAATAAAGAAATCATTGTCTACTGCCAAGTAATAAAAAAAACATAATCCTCACAACTAAAGTCTGCTCCACAGAAAGAGTGAGATGGACTATAGTGTCAAGAATGCTAAAATTGGATTCCCTTCACAAATGTGCTGTGCCTTGAATTACTTGATTACACATTTATGATTCATTCAGCACTTAGTATGCTTACTGGTCAGTCTGTTAGCTCTGCATCATTTTCTACATCATCTCATCGAATACTCGCAGCTTGTGAAGGCTGAAATATGCTTGAAAAAAAATCTAAGTGTATGATCAAATCAAGGCTGGGTCAGACTGCAATGACCACCAGGCAGAAATCTGATGGTTTATATTCTTAAAACCACTTGCACCTCCCAGGCATTGCATTCCAACTCTACACTCTGTCAGCCATGCAGACAACATGCTGCTGTTCTCTTATCTTTATGGATGTATTAGCGTCTGTGTCTGTGTTTTAACCAATTAGTAACTGCCATCTGACAGAGCTGGATTCAGCAGACAGATGACAGAGAATCCATAGAGCTTGTGCATGGCTAATCTTAAACAGCTGAGGTAACTGCCATGGTCAGGAAGAGTTATATGGATCAAAACCATGTGTAACTCCTGTTCTGAAGTATGTGTGGCAATGCAAAGAGAGAATGACTTTCTTTCAAATACTGCTAAAGGTCAAAACTCAAGCGAATGTCCAGTTTTAGTAATTTCATCAAGGAGAATAGAGAGGAATCACAACAGTCACATTCGCACACATAAATGAGATGGGATGGGTTTGGTGCAGTGTACTGTTACATTAAAAATATCCAAACCACTTCAGCACTTCAGTCAAATTATCTGAAAATAGCATATAACGGGATGTTTTTAATCAATGAAGTTTTGAATTGTTCCACCTAGGTCATATTTTTGGAGACTCAAAAGCAAACATAATTGCATTTTTTTCAACTAAAGACAGACTTACTCTATTTTGAATTAAAAAGCTAGTACACTTTAGGTTGACTGGTCTGTAATCAGGCTATATCCTTTGCATACCAGCTATGGAGACAAAGCCAAAAAGAATGAATTAACACATATCAGATGTCACCATTGCTAATGTTGATTCTGATGTCAGAATATTGCACTACTAATTAACATTGTCACACCTGTGACTGTAGAGAATAAATGTTCTCTGTAGAGAATGTTAATCTTGATTTGGTGAAATTTAATCAATTTGTGCCTGTCATGTACTTTGAAAGCCTGGATGGAAGCAACAGTTATTATTTACATATGAAGGTGTTATCATGATATTGTAGACAAATATGGAGTCTTACCTCATAGTGTCCTTGTTCATGAAAAAGTTTTCCTAAGTTATAGAGACAGCTAGTAACAGAGCTTTTATGAGCATGAGGATCTTTCAAATTTTCATCAGGGATCTCTGAACACTTCAGAAAAGTCCTCCTGGCTTCTTCTGTCTTCCCTTGGTTCATCAGGATAATACCAGTATTTAAATAGGCAGCTGTGAAGAGGGAAAAAATGTTATATTTTAACAGGGTTCCATTATGTTCTATCTAACCTTTGTTTTAATTCAAAGTAATATCTAAAAGACATCCCATGGTTATCTAATTTGGCTTTCATATAATATAGATCAATCACTGGTGTAAAGGGGAACATATAAAAAGTAAAAGTTCAGAGAGAAGAAAAGGAGAAAGTGGCCACAAAGACTGAGGAAGGAGGGAAAGGTGCTCCATTTTGTTCCTCTTATTAATACTGTATCAAGCATATAGTGTCCTTGTTTGAAATGTTAGAAAAATAGATACATATGTTTATACGTATATACCTGTACATGTATATATGCATATATAGAAGATTCAATACTTAAGCTACAAAAAATTCAGCAATCTTAAAAAGCACCCACTTAATTTTGGAACCGATGACGGGAAACATCCTATGGGTTATTTCCGATTTCCCCCAGGCAAGAAAGGGAAAATGAAAGGACTTCAAAAATATTTGTATTATTCACCCACACCACACACCATAAAAGTCAGGAACTGACTGTAAGAAACAGAAAACAGGAGCCTGAAAACTTGGGTGATAGCATCTATGGCTCACCACCCCAGACCAGAAGGATTTTAGGTTCTGCCAGCACTGCCCAGTGTTAAATCATTATCTGCTTCTTCCCTGCACAACATTAAGTGTAGTTGTTGCCTAATAAACACTTGCTTTCAACTGAAAAGTGCACTATTTCACCTTTTCCTTTCCAAATGAAAAACTTCTGAAAAAAAAGAAAGTGTTATCAAAGAGCAGGAAGATTTCCTTAAAAAACAATAGTTGATGTTATGCAAGCTTGTACAGTTGAAATACTTACAAGCTAGTGTGGGTCTGCTACCAATCGCCAGTTTATAGTAATGCAATGCCTCTGAAAATCTGCTGTTTTCCTGAAGTAGTAATCCTCTGCGTAAGGACAAAAGAAAAAAAAAAAAAGAGAGAGAGAGGAATGTTACTGCAAAGAGTAGTTTCTAAATAAATATTAAAACTAAAATGAAGTTAAGAAAGAAAAATATGCTGACTGGTGTTTCACAAATGTAACAACTCGGCACGTTACTAACAATTCAGTGGGAAAATTATTTTGTCTGAAAACGGGATTAATTCACAGACATCAGGTACATCCATACGGCTTTAACAAAGCACATGTTAAATGCAATAGTTTTGGCATCCTCGGAAACCAGAAGACTCATTTACTCAGTTGAGAAAACAGTAGACTTTGAGATATTTTAAAGCAGATGGAGTACGGTGGAGCAATTTGCAACTAAGTCATTCATGTTTAGCCTGGTCTTTTCTTGACTTGAAATAAGCAGCTCTTTTTTAAATGCACAATAAGGTTAATCACCTAACACTTCACATGTACTACCTTAACCAGTCCTTGTTGAGCAATTTCACTAGATTATTCACCATACGACTAAGCATCTACATCAGTTCCATTTTTTCCTGTCTTCTTGGTGCTCCGAACATATTTAATAACTGAAGAGGTATCTGAAGTGGTACAAAAATCGATGCCGAATACTTCCAGTTCTCAGTTAGTTTCATAGTCCATGAACTTTGATTAAAGCTTTTAAGACAGGCATTCTTCTGAATTATAAATTACACCTGATACACATTCTGAATTATAAATTTCTGAGAAATAAGTGATCTGGACACCATTGACATAAATTCACAATTGTATGCTTAAATGAATGCTCAAAGCACTACAGTTCCCGAAGTTTTAGGAGACTGAAAAAAGCACATGCAAATGTATTAAAAACACAAAGATTCAAAAACCCTTAAAAATCAGTAATTTCAGAGTGCAGACTCAGACCTTATTATCCAGGGGTAGATGCCCCTCTTTATACACCTCAAAGTACCCACAAAAAAATAAATGTAGCTATTTCTTTTAGAAGGCAGGGTTATTATATCTACTTGTAGTTTCCCTAACCTACAGCAGTTTTGTCGCCTTCTGCTATGCATTTATCTGCTGATAGCGTTTCGATCTGCAAAGAGGTTGGACTTTTTCCATCTCCAGTCTCTAATCAGAGATTTTTTTTCACTCCATATTCTCAAGAAAACTTTTTCAATTAAACCAGTAGACTTTGGGGGAAGAAAAGAGTAGGGCAGTTAGTTAAAGAAGTAACACTATGTTATTTGCTTCCTGTCGCTGAGTTAGGATTTAGAACGGAAGGACATATCCTCTTTTTTTCTGTACTATCTCTCCATCAGCACCATGTGGCCTTGCTTTCGAAACTGTCTCTCAACTAACTATTACTATTTAGGTAGTAAATCACTTTTAATATTAACAGAACCTACATTCAGTTGGTACTTGCAGTAATGTGACCAATGAGGGAACACTATTCAGGATACTTTTTGGCATGACACCAAGGTTTTTAACTACTGTCAAGTGTCTCGCAGGTGGCAAGATGTACGATCATCAGGATAGAAATAACATTTTCTAAATTTTCTAGAATCTGGATTTTGTTTGCTTTAGAAAAATGCATAGACTGCAATTACTCCACAGAAATGTATTATTATTATTATTATTATTATGGTATTTTGATCCAGTTTTCTACTGATAGCAGTAGAATTAACATAAAAATAAATAAGTTGCATGGTCTGACATTTAAGCTGCTTCTTACTATTCAAAAAACAAAACCACAATTTTGGGACAAATTTATCAAAGAAATTCCATTCTTATTTTAGTTCTGGAACAAACAATTTCACCTATTAAGAGAAGTAATGCAGTAATTGGTCAACTTGAACAAAATAAATTACTTTGGTAAGTGTATGACATTTGTGCTTTTTGGATTAAAAGAACATTTATTTATAATTATTACCAAATTAATCTTTTGTGTTCACTACATGTACTACTACTGGCACTCTTGATTAATTACTTGATACTTTAAGGTGGGGGTTTTTTTCTACTCCTCTTCCAGAAGACTTTTTTTTTGCTTTTAAAAGTTGTTCCATTAATAGACATTCTCATGCACACAGCTTTATATATATATATATATCCGTAAATATATATATAAAAAACCAAGCTGCTCAGATGCAAGACTGAGTGCTGAATTCCAGCAAATAATTAGTGTTCCATTTCTATTTGTTATGAGGTTTGGTAGAAGAAAAAGAAGAAAAAAAAAAAGGATATAATCTAAATAAACCTTGACAAGGCATGGAACTGCCTCTTCTCCTTGTGAAATTGGTCCTGATTGATCGCTGGTTTTCCCTGTGGCTTCTGACAGTACAAAAATTACTAGATTTATGAGTCTCTAGTTCTAGTTTCAGATTAAACAAAGTCAGGAAAAGGCTTAAAGGAAAATTAAAAAAGAATATTTTTAGTTGAATGCAATTAACACTTAGGGGAGTATGCTTCTGAGAGATAACTGGCTTGGATGTTCACCTACGAAGGGATAAATAGTTATGTAAATAGATAAAAAGTTAAAATTATGAATGTTGCATTAAACTGGAAAAGCATTCCTGAATTTACAGTGAATATTAGATGAGTTTAAAGAGCAGATATATTTTACTTCCAAGATGAAAAAATCAGATCCTCTCTAGCTCTAAGCTCAAACAAAATGCAGGCATATAAATAGGCTCACCAGCCTCTATCCAATTACTCACAAGATGCAACTAAAACCGAAACTATACACTTCAAATTTAGTTACTGTCAAAATTAATACTGCCTGTGAAATGCCTTACTTCTCTTTTTAGAGCATGTATTATAATCCTGGTCTCTAACTCCATTATTGGTCACTATTACTTCCACAGGTCTACTGTCTCATTTACCACACAGAAGGAATATAATGAGCAATAGTTCAATATTTGCTTTTGTCTCCATTTTCTACAAGTAAAACACCGCCATCTTCCTTTAAATATTTACCTTTTGAGTAAAACACAAAATAAGCACCAGGATCAGATGACAAACTATTGTTTATTTCAAAATTAGTTCAAGAAAGTCTGCAAGTCCTCAGGTCCTATATTTGTCTTTCCATTGCTGCATTTCACAGCATCTAAGCCTTTCCCAAGACAAAAATCATGCTGATTTTCAGCTAGGCATTACATCTGAGAGACAGCCCCTGGGTTCTGAGAAATAGCGTAGTTCAGCCTTGCTACTGCATTGCTAAATCACTGGACGTGGTCAGCAGAGACAGCAAGGCGGGTTGAAGGAACAACAGCCCAAGGGAAGGGCTCTGGGAGCAGAGCAGACATCTCCTTCCCAAGGCTCTCTGCCAGATGATCCAGCAATGCCGAGTTCAGGCAGCAAACCTCAGGGTTGCCTCTGAAAGTGCTTGGCCCTGAAAGTTTTTCACCACTGAAAACTTTCAGACTTGAGTGAGTAATATCTGAAGGGAACATGTTCTTCACTACATGGTTGCAAAGAGGTCATTAGAGCAAATACTACCAAAAGGGTCTGTTCAGGACTTGAAGTTCTTTCCAAAGAAACTGAGAGGATGAACTCAATTACCTTTGCAGTCTGTTAAGTTATAGTAACAACTCTTCAACAAGCTTCAACTGGAAGTTTGATTATATATTCTTTCCTTCTCCTCCAGAAAAAGGACAAGTTATTTTGCCGCAGAAACACTTTCTTTTTCATTAGAGTTTTATTTAGAGTCTCTTTCACTTCAGAACGGAGGCCAAAGCCATGAGAGGAAAGTTCAATATGTCTTATTCAATATGCCTCATGTCTTATTTTCACATGCTTTAGAATTTACTGTATTCCAGCTAGAGAATTTTCATCAGATACTCAAAGTTACTTCAAAATCACTAAAAATAAAACTGAAGTGTTTTTACAAAGATATATTAAGGGCAAAATTCAAAATACAACTTTTCTATGCCAATTCAACTAGAGAATTGCAAATTGTCCTTCAAGCAAACTGACCATGGTTATACAGAAAGAAGTTGTAGTGTCATAAGATGGGAACTAATAGCTGCATGATTACTATAGCTTGCAAGAAATGAGCTGACTAGCTATAGAATAGAAAAGCATGGACAGAGGTAAATGAAGTGAAATCCATGGGAGATAACAATGAAAGTCTGTGACCTCCTTGAAGTTCTTAGCATCTGTTGTTTAGCCCCATTTTAATAGTTCCAATTCCTCCCTTCCTTCCTTAGACAACCCATTTCCCTCCAATTGATTGCTAGGGTTGAAGCCAGCAACTGGCAATGGCAAATGGAGTCTGTGCTTCCTTGTCTACTGGCTCTCAAACCTTTTAGACAAAACCTGGTTCCTTTCCATTCACCTGGACAGAAGTGATAACATACTAATGGTGAGTCTGTAAAAAATGGTAAACTCTTTCTAAAAAAGGTTTGGTGCATGCATATTTCCATCTTTTTTTTTTTTTGGGGGGGGGGGGGGGGGAAGACTAAATGTTTAGCCAAAACTTTCCAATTTGGCTAGCAAATTGATCTAATTGCAGAATCAAACAGTTTAAAGTTTGATTGTCATGCCTATTACAATGCTTTATTACACTGAAGATAGCTTTAAAAAGTTCAGGGTGCATTTGTAAAGCTCAACAAATACATAGTTCTATTCCATTTCCTTTTAAAGGAGACAGTTTATTTTCATCTCACATTGCCACTTCCTTTGTCTTTTCCCTGTATAGTAAATATAGGCAAAAAAAAGTTTACTCTGAATGACCAATTTCTAGATGCAGACGAATAATGTCCCTCAGCTGAAGCTCACACCTTGCAGGCACTGTCAAGTCTTCAGTAATCCACCACCTCCAGTGGTCTCTATAAGGAAGTTCCTTCTTGTGGTGGACTGACCCTGGCTGGATGCCAGCTGCCCACCAAAGCCACTCTATCGCCCCCCTTCCTCAGCTGAACAGGAGGAGAGAAAAATATAATGAAAAGCTCATGGGTCAAGATAAGGACAGGGAGATCACTCAGCAATTACTGTCAAGGGCAAAACAGACTCAAGTTGGGGAAAATTAATTTAATTTATTACCTTTCAAATCAGAGTAGAGTAATGTCAAATAAAAACTAAATCTTAAAACACCTTTCTCCCATCCCTCCTTTCTTCCTGGGCTCAAATTTACTCCTGATTGTCTCCTCCCCCCGAGAGACACAGTGGGACAGGGAACAGGGATTCTGGTCAGTTCATCACACCTTGTTTCTGCTGCTCCTTCCTCCTCAGGGGAAGGACTAGTAACACTCTTCCCCTTCTCCCAAGGGAGACAGTTCTCCACGAACTTCTCCAATACGAATCATTCCAGTGTGCAGTCCTTCACAAACAGACCGCTCCAGCATGGGTCCACCACAGGGTCACAAGTCCTGCCAGCAAACCTGCTCCAGTGTGGGCTCCTCTCTCCATGGGGCCACAGCTCCTGTCAGAAGCCTGCTCCAGAATGGGCTCTCCACAGAGTCACAGCCTCCTTCAGGTATCCACCTGCTCCAGCATGGGGTCCTCCACAGGCTGCAGGTGGATATCTGTTCCACCGTGGACCTCCATGGGCTTCAGGGGAACAGCCTGCCTCACCACAGTCTTCACCACAGGCTGCAGGGGAATCTCTGCTCCAGAGCCTGGAGCACCTCCTCCCCCTCCTTCTTCACTGATCTTGGTGTCTGCAGAATTGTTTCTCTATCTCCTCTCTCCTGGTTTCCTTCGCTCAGGCGTTTTTCTCCCTTTTTAAATACGTTATCGCAGAGGTGATATCACTGTCGCTGATGGGCTCGGCCTTGGCTAGCAGCGGGTCCATCTTGGAGCCGGCTGGCATTGGCTCTGTTGGACATGGGGGAAACTTCCAGCAGCTTCTCACAGAAGCCACTTCTGTAGCCCCCAACTACCAAACACCTTGCCACGCAAACCCAATACACTCCTATAGCCAGCAGTGAATCTGTTCTTGACATAGCTTTCACCTTCTTTGTTTACACTTGAAAACGATAACTGCTCTTTGGAGATCGCTGGCAGAGGGGAGGAGGAGGGGACAGAAAGAAGATAAAAGCAGGGATACAGTGCAAAGTACTGAACATAAGCCAGTGGTGGAGCAAAGCAATTGGCACACACTGAGTACATACCTATCTATCTTTTGTAGTTACAGAGACACAAAGACTTCCTTCTTCCTTACACAAGGATGAACAAAGGAAAGTACGTCCTCGAAATAAGGATGCTTGATACAGAGGAGTAAGCTCAAGTGATTAACTTGGATGAAGAGCTTAAAATCTTCTGGCAATTTTTAATAAACTTTCTACAGTTGCTAAGAATACCAAGCTAAATAAACAAAAAAAGCATAACACCAAAATGTCCCCAAAAAACTGAAACACGGGAGCTTCAAGTTTGTAGTTCTAAAACACTTTTTTTCCTCCAGTCCACCTCCCAGTTGTAAGGCAGATAAATTAAAATGTTAATTGAAACATGCAACTTCCATTCAAAGAAAGTTTGGAAATTTTGGGAAAATGTGAAGTCTATCGGAGGGAGGGTGGGGAGTAAGTCGGTGGCTCCTTTAGCCTAGTAAGACAAGTACTGTGGAAGAATAAAATTTCTCTCCAGAAACACACATGGATGAAATTACGTGGAAAAGAAAAAGCTACTTAAACCACAGGACACAAAGTAAACGGTTATAAATTTTCCATGAATTAATTTAGGATTAATTAGGAGACAAGTTCTAACTATCACAGTAGCAAGATTCGGGAACAACCTTACAACAGGATTTTTTTTTGCCTGCATTGCTTCTAGCTAATTTTACAGTGAAGTGTGAATCATTTATGAAATGGAGGATATGTGCTGACTGCTTGAAAGAGTAGCAGACTTCACCCAGTTGCTTCGGAAGTGTCTCAGAATCCTGTTTGTCTAATAGAAAAAAAAATAAAAAGAAGAAAAAAATGAAAAGCAAGTTCTGGCTATCTAGAAATTATGCACATCACTTCTACAGCTAGAATTGCTCATTCAAATATGTGCAGGAAAACATTCCCCCAGATGAGTTCTTTGCAACCATCCTGAATTCTTTAAGCTGCCAACTTTTTACCTATCTTGCTTGACCGAAAACTTGAAAAATCTTCCTGTCTTCTTTCTCTGGCGTAGTTTTGACCTAAAGTCACTTAATACTAATGGCACAAAACTGTTCTCGGGGACTGGAAAGCAGTCACAAAATATACACAGGCAGTAGAAATTCTACTGTTTTTTTCAAGTTACACATTAATTTAATCCTGTTGCAGTCCTATTAAAGCCAGCTGGTCTACTTATAAAGCAAACTCCTCCTCGGTGACTATAGTTGGCATAAATTGACCAAATATAATACATAGGGACCATAACTGTCAAAGTGAACATGTATGTTAGTGAAATATTTATAAAATTTTCAAGCCAGGTACAATATTGAAATAGTTTAATCAATTTTGTTTACTGGTTGATAACAGCTAGTACAGGGCCTGATAGCTATTATTTTACCATGAATCCAGTTCATCCATGCCTCAAGCTACGTTCATCCCATTGAGGTGGGATCATCTACAAAGAACTATATTTACTTAAGTGCTACGCTGGCAAAGAAAGAAATGGAAGAAAATTGTCTTTTATTCCCCACACAGATGTGTCTCCAGACACGCAAGAAGAGAGGACGTGCTTTGCCTAAGGCAACACTTTCACTGTCATTTGCAAAACTTGTGGGTAGAAAGACAGGTACGCGTGCTACAGTGGTCCAGTACATGAAACCATTAAGTTTAGTCTTTAATTAAGTCTTTTTGTTTTGTTTTGTTTTTAATGTAAGCCATTTAGCTACTCAACCAAATGAGTGCTAACCTTTTGTAAGCGCCTAGAACTAGGTTTCATTAACAAGAAACCAAATCATTAAGAAACAGTACAAACAGGGAACATGTTTAATGTTTTCCAATAACATCCTGTTAGCAAATATGTAAATGGAACATAAATCCTACTTCTCTAATCAATAAGAACCCAAACATACCCAGTAGGCACTATCACAAAATGACTATTCCCTTTGCAGAACTCACTAAGCACAGCCATCCATAACCTCATTAGTAAAAAAAAATCAAAATAAAAAAATCACCACCAAAACAACCACTAGTCTTTCAGATGGCACAGTCAAAACTCTGTCATGTTCTCCTAGTTCCATGCAAGACCTTTCCAAATGCAAGCAAATTGGGTGGCAAGTATAGTCCTGTTCTTTTCTCTCTTACTGGGACAGTTCAGTTGGGATTTCAGCACAACCCTCATTTCTTTGACAAGAGGGAGGGCTGCCATGGGGATGAAGAGTAGCATTGCTCCTGCCTTTCTCCCTCCTCTGGACACTGGGCAGTGGCATGCTGTGCCAGCAGTCCTCAATAAAACATCTATTCAGTGCCCCAGCAGGCGATGTAGGTTGAGAGCTGGAGATAACCTCTGACAAGAGGAGCTTTTTACAAAACTGATTAGCAATGTCTCCTATTCAGTCCCTGAGTCCAACAACTATTTTCCTAATTTTATAAAATGGGCAAAATTTATGTAAGGACTATCAGCCCCCACATTTTCAAATTCTGAGGCATGTACTTGAATCGCTAGGTCACTGAATGTATTTTAGCTCTCAATATTACTAACAAAAATACCTACTTCATACAGGCTCTACAAAGAGTTCCGGAGCAGAGTTCTGCACTGCAGGACACCACCAATCACTAAAGTGACCTTTGGGTGCTACCTCAAGAGCCAGTCTCACAAGAGACAGCAAGATTTTATCAAGACAACTTTGGTTACAGTAAGACACAAATCTCAGCCACTGTCTTTGACAGAGGAAGAACTAGCTGGCAAAGCAGAAATGAATTCCAAACAGGTTTGTAACAAGTTTACATTCACAGCTCAGAAAAAAATAATCAAGTACTTCGACAGCAGATGACACATCCTTTTTGCTTTTTAAGTCAACATCCTGCAATATAAAAACTTGTGGGGTAACAAGGAAGAGGAACCATAATCTTGACTCATTTCCTCCTACGTGAAGTGGCGCAGCAACTTTGGCTGGGGCAGGTTCAAATACAGTTCAGCATGGGTTAGTAGGTTACTCTGCTTTTAGTGCTTTTCATCTCTGATAGCTCAGCAAAGGAGATTTTGATGCCAGCACCCTTTAAAGGCAGAAGCAGAGGGACCACAATTGCAGATGTTATATAAGCTAACAACAACAGACAAGGAATAACTTTGCTCCTATTGATTTTTACCCAAGGATGTGGAGCTAAACTTTGCATACAAAACACTTTTGCAATCCCAGACTTCACAGAATTAAAATTTCAGCTACTTTTTAAGACTTTACCGAAGAGAAATCTAAACAATCCACATTTATTGACATAATGCCCTATTTACCTTATTGCCAAGGTAAAGTTTATGGAAATGCATACTTTCAACTTATTCAAAGAAATTAAATTATTTGAATAATAAACTTGTACATACAGCCCTATATCACTAAAGGCAAAATGAGATATTTTGGGAGAGAAACAAAGGGATGGCTGTTTGGTAGAAAATTATCCTTTATAGGGCATCGTATACTCAAAAATTACCACATTTAAAGTAATTAGTACTATTTTAAAAGAATATTCAATATTTATGTGAGATTGCAAACATCCTTAAAATCACCTGAGAAAATCAAGGTAATATAGATGACTGATATGGATGACAAAAGCATACTCCAAGCAGAGGTAGGCCTAAATACAAGTGAAATAATGTATGCAAAACTGTCTTTTAACTGATAAGCAATTTTACTTCAGGCATTAATTAGAAGCAATTTGAAACAATACAAAAAACCCCATGAGCTTTAGGTAACAATCATAAGGCAACAAAGACTGAAAAGCTAAAAACCTAAAAATAGTTTGTTTTTAATCTACTGAACATTGTCTAGTTTGGAAGAACAAACTACTGTATTTCTGCAGCTCTGTCCTTGGTACTTCACAGTATTAAAATACATGGGTTTCTCTGCTTTAAAAAAAAAAGGCATGGAAAGAGATCTCAGTTTATGCTTATTTACTAACCTATGAAACCTAGCTGAAATCAACAGTGTTTCATAGCTTTGAGGAGTTGGCTTTGAGATTTATTTCTAAAAATTACCTGCAGTGCAGTCTCCAGACGTCAGAGAAGTTACTTATAGGAGGCCACTCGATATGTGTTTTTCAAGTACAAACTACCTTATTAAAGTCACATTATAATACGTTCTCCATCTATAGTATAAAACAACTGAAATCCTTCCTGCACTGAAATTGCTATGAAAATCTCAAATGCTTTCAGAGTCACTAGGAATTTACCATCTGAGTTTTTCATGAGAGCTTCAGAAAACAAGCTTTCAAACAAGAATTCAAGTCCTTAGCCTTAGCTCAAGTTGCCTAAATTCCAGGTCACAGATCCTGCCTTCAAGACAGGCTGGGTCACAAGTTATCCTGAGGTATAAGCTATGCATAAGTTTCACTTATACTTATTTGGACCTGACAAAATGTCAAGAGAACAAACCCATTTTAACCCATATCTAAAGTAGTAATGAACCACCAACCCAATAATAATGTTAGCAAGAGATTTTTTTTTTTCTTTTTTTCCCCTCTTTTTTTTTCTTAATAAATAAAAATAATAATAGAAAATTTTCTGCTGGTCTCTAGAAGTTTAGGAATTTATTTAAGGTTCCAGAATTTACATGTTTGAACACTATCGGAAAAGACATGTTCAGAACCAGACAAACCTTCAAATGGAGATTATGCAATTATGTAATCTAAATTAATGCAGTTTAAATTGTCCTAAATGGCAAAACCAGCTGTAACTCAGAGCAATAATGTGTAACAGTCAGAAAATAAAAAAATACCACTGAAATCAGCCATCCATCTAATATGTTAAAATCTCTAGATTTTTATGCATTAATAGCCAACTACTAAGCCAACCTCACATTTAGTTTTTTGAAAAAAGAGAGATTATCAAATGCTTCTATTTATGTAGTTTCTCTCTTTGATTGCTACCCATTAAAAATTGTGAGTTAATCCTTAATAATTTGTTTCCCGATCAGCACTTTGATTTGTTATTGCTGTGTGTGAACACTGGGCTGCATGTGCCAATTATTTTTTATCAAATACTGAGTGCTAAGAAAATTTAAAGAGCATGTGAGACTACAATATACTTAGGATATATTATGGCCAAAACACAGTAATTAGAAATGACTTTAAGGGTGCTTTTTTTCCCTAAAGTTCTATTAAATGACTGTTTCAGTTTCAAAGGCACATACTAAAAACCAGAAACTGCAAATCTAACTGACCTCTTGTAAGCATATACGAGACACATTTTCCTATTTACAGTAGTTTTCGTAAAAGCCTCCCATAGAACCACATGCCAAGGATGGGCTGAACTTGCAAGGGAGCTCTTCAGAGTCTATGCTTAAAATAACCAATTTGTATGTGGTTTCATAATATCAAAGCCCACTCCATTCACCACCTAGTTTTCATGCTGGATATGGAAGTATCCAACACAGGGAAAGACTGCAGAAAAATAAAAAAGGCAAGATTTTTCAGTTTCTATTGAATAACTAATGGTTTTGTGAAGCTTAAAAAAAACAAACAAACAAACAAACAACCACCAGAAAATAAAGGATTCTATTGCATTCAAGATAGTAGAAAGGTTATTAAGAACTAGAGATCCTCTTCTGCATATGCATACATATACACACTCCCTCTGAAAATACTTTACTGTCATAGATATATGTCAGGTAACTTCATGCTCTATATATTCCCACCAGCATTTCAGTTAAATTCTTTTCACACAAGTTCAGTAGAATTCCAAGCAATTTTCTATTCAACAGAAATGAAGGTTTGTAGTCATATACTTTGTCTATCAATGGAAAGCTGGAAGATTATAATCTTGTTCTGAGAACAGCAAAACTACTGAAATCTGATTCTTTTATACCCGTCTTCATTGCCCAACCCCCTTTCCTCTTCTTACCCTGGTATTAACTTCAGTTTCCCTCTATGACACAGTCAGTGAGTAGGAGAGAAAAGTACTGTATAGGCATACAAAAAATTTTAATAGTTATAATTTTCATCCCCAAAATGAATGGCATATGAGAAATTTAGGAGTATCAATCTTGTCACTTTTTTTCCTACAATTTTCTGATGGGTTCAGAAGTTATTTTTTAAATGTGAGCAGAAAGCAGTTACTTCTTAAAAATATGCTTTTCAGAGTCTCCATTGCCTAACAGACAAAAAAAAAATATGTGCATACTGTGCATGCTTGTAATTGTATGATTATTTAAAAAATATATATTTTGAAATATGAGTTTGATTTTGGAACAGAAATGCTATCGCTAAATTATTTTGAGTTTCCAGTATGTTTACCAGTAAGGCAAATTAATGAAACGGTCAACTTATTCCTTGTTAAACGACAAAAAAAGAAAAAGTCTATTATGGTAAACTTAATTTTCAGATATTATAAACAACCGTTTTAAACTAGACTTATAGGCAGAAAATTATTTGCTTATTTATTTATTTAAAGAGGATTACTACTGGCATTTAGTTTTGCACATGTTGCTTCTCTCACATACATACTTTTCCACCGCACACAGGACTTTCTTTCCATACTACTACCTAATGAACGGCAGTCACCTGGGTTTTGTTCTCCGCACACATCATGAAACAACAGCTGAAGGTGACGAGCCCGATGGCAGCAGAGCCCCGCTCAGGGGCCTCAGGCTCGGTGGGTGATGGCAGGAGGGGAAGGACAGGCACAGGGAGCAGTGCTGAGCAGGGAGCAGGTGAGAAGTCCAGGCAGGACACCTAGACAATCAGCCCTCTCTGCCCTGGAGCACATGGCATGATCACACCTCAGGGAGAAGCATAGCACAACGCTAGCTTCTGTGTTCATGATTTGGTATGTTAATGAGTTGGGAAATCTTTTTCCCCACTGCATAATTAATTTGATGCTCATGGTATTTATTCTCTTACCCAACTACAGCAGGATTCAAGTAATTAAACTTTCTTGAACCTACGCTGCTCTTAAGTCAGTCACAGGAGAAAAGTATTTTGCTGTTTTAACATTTTAGACCTTTGGAGCTAACCGAGGGGTATTGGCTTATGCTAGGAAGTGCTTACACCCACTCTCCCCACAAAGTGTTACTCAGACTTAAAAAAGAAGCCTAAATAACACCTCTATATTTTAGCAGAGTCAGAAACAGATGGAGTGCTACTGTTGCCAGCTCATCTATCTGTACTTTCTTCAGCGTGAGTGTGAGGGGTTGCTTTTTTTAAAGCCAACAGATTTGTAAGTTTACCTTCTCCATACTCAGTACATGAATATATGATAATGTTGACCAAGGAAAGGTTCCGTCCGCCCCATAGTTAAGGAGCACGATTAATGAAACGACTATTACAAAGCAACAGCTAACATCATCTCCATTTCCAGCAAGTAAATCTATAGCTCCATTCACAACAGGTTTCACAGATGATCCAGCTCGAGGAAGGCCACGCATACTTACAAATTATAAAGCATATCAGCCATGTTGCTGCGGTAGTACAAGGCATTTCTATAGGCGCTTTCAGCTTCAGAAATCTTGCTCTGGCTCTTGAGAACATTTCCAAGGTTACCCCATGCTGTCAAGAGGAGAAAACAGTATTCAGAAAGAGCTACAATCCAATTACACATGACAGAGTATCTGAGTATCAGGAAGTTCCTCAGGGAGACAAACCCCACAAAGAAACTATTTTTATGGAAGAGGAGGGAAGTTGGTCGGGTTTTTCGCCCAGTTCTCTGGATCTCTGTGTCTTACTGTGAGACTCACATTTTGTAGCGGTGATTTGCATACATTCTGCATACATATAGCATTTGGGTGGGAAAGGATCTTTAAGAACAAAATATGCCTCTATGCTTTAGAAACTACTATAGCAAAGGGAAAGGACTGTTTCATTTTGCATTGCCTCTAAATAAAAATCCCCAGAGTAAAATATGGAACTGGGGCATCTTCATAGTTTTAGCTTTTTTTTTCTAAGCCTACCTACTCTAAACAGCAAGATTTTTTCCTAGACTAGACTTCAGCTCTCACTGAAGTATGAAAACTGACAAATGACACAGGAATTGAAAGAACGGTTAGGTAACTAAGTACGATTAAAAGTATGCCATATGGATATAAACATACTACACAGATCACTAAAACACATTTTTTTCTACTTGGAAAACATGTGGTTCCTTTCCGTACAATTTATTATGTTATACAACGTGCTTTTATTTCCCATCTATAAAGGACTTGAGGTAAAAATACATTTAAGGCTCCACATGTGTTCCCTTTGCAGTTTTGTTGAGTGACACAAAAACTGCACTTACAAAAGAAACTGGAACTAATGTTTTATAGAAAAGACAGCCCATGTTATTCACAATTTAGGAAGCTAATGTAAGTGGCATTATAATTATAGTCTACGTGTATACATGAAAAAAACACATTATGCTTATAAATACATCAAAGTTGTTTCATAAACCAGTTCTACTTTCACAAGTAGTTTTTTTTATGAGCAAGAATAATGGAAAGATGATGCATGTCCTTTCCACCAAACACACAATATATAGCAAACTATTCCTCCCTCCAGATGCACTAACCATAAACATTAGCTCAAATAGCAGTTAAACTCTGCTTCTTCAGTTACTCAAGCCCTTTTCTTTACAGGAATTTGTATCAATCCTGAGTAATGCAAACTTTCAATGTAGTTTTAACGTAACACTGCTAAATAGGTTAATAATTATTTCAGATATGTGTTTTTTCCTTAGAAAGTGCATTGCTTTTGAGCTGTTGTGTTTTGCTGCAGAAGCATCCTGCCACAGGTATGGAAAGAGGCGCAAACACAGCACTTTCCTTTGAGCAGAATAAACTAATCATTGCTGGAAAAAAACCTGATGGAAACCTTTTAGCATTCACAAAAATAATGTCATCCAACTGTGCACAACATACTTTGTAAAGACAAAGAGAAAAATAAATACAATATTTCCATGGGAAAAGAAGCCATCACTCACAGCCATCTGTGAGTCACTTCATTTTAGCCTAAGATTTTATAAGATAAGAAATAATTCAGAAGTTATTTATCACTTAATTGACAAAAGTCACAAAAATGTTCCATCACACTCTTGTTTAATAAAATAAAGCTGTTAAAAATATTCTCAGATTCACTTGATTTTTACACTCTTTGCTAGCATATATGCAGAGTTTTGAATTTTTTCCCCATTACTGCTACTATTGTTTTTTATAGGTAGAAAACATTTCAGAAGACGACTAGCCAGCTTGTAAGCATTAACACTTAAAAAAACAAAAATATCTGTTTCGCTTATAAAACTCTTTTGTGAAAACACACTCTGATGTTGCTGCTGCAATACATGACCATCCAGTTTCCCACAGTTGCATGTTCCATATAATCTGTAGCTACTTTTGTTTTCGCTCCAATCTTCCACAACAGAGCATTATATCAAATGACCACTTGGACTACTGACAACAATTTCCTGCTATATAGTTACTTACTCCTAACCACTCTGAAGCTCAGTAAATGAAAGGATGTATAGAAGAATGGTTAGGTTAATCTTTTCATCTGTTAGACTGGAAAAACCCTATTAACATTCTTAAATGTAATAGTTTCTCCTCTGGACTTCATTTCATGCTGTACAGTCTATTATTTATATAAGTTAATATAATTTTTAAGGCAATACTCTATTTTACATTCTGAAGAATAATCTGTGTAAAGATTCTAGTATCAATCAATATTTAATCTGTGTTACTCATTTGAAATGTATTCCATTTAGACTTTTATCAAACTTGTACAGCTGCAAATGATTAATTACCTTAATGTGATATACTAGAAGTGCTAGTAGCAGAAAATAGCAAACATTAACCACAATAATCTCACAATTTATCACCAAAAGAAACATGAAAAACAAGGTCTTTTTACTTCCCTAACCTATAAAAGCTTGGTATAAACCTTCACCTCTATTTAAATAGAGAATTAGGTAGATGAATGACCTAGTTCTGGCTCGAGATGAAGCTAAATGGAACACTTTATAGAATAAATGCTTATTTGTGGAGATGATAGCCATAGCCCTAGAAGTCATGAATAGCTACTATCTGCAGCAATCACATCCTCTTGGTTGTTGGTGTATCAGGGACAGAAAAAGAGGATGGTCTACATGGAAACGAGGCTACGTTAGCTACTCAAGGAATTTCACTCCTTTTTTGTCTTAAGTACTGCAACTAACCTTAGGAAAAACAAGTAATTTCAATTATTAAATACATCTCTGGCATCAAATTTCTCAATCCATATCTCATGACAAATTTCTTCTGCAAAACTGTAACAATATTTGTTCAACCATGTGCGCATTCAGAAACAGAAATAATATGTGAATGAAACCACATCCCTATTAAAAACATACCTTATGACTACAACTAAATTTCAGCACTCAACTATTTTCCATCTGTACGTAGTGAGAAATTAAAAATTAAAATTCTCAAAAGAAAAAGAAACTAGGTCAGTAATTCTAGAATTTAAAATGGATTTTTATTCCACTTGTTTTATATTTTTTTCATATAAAATCTGTAATACCTGAAATTGCAAAAGGGAACATTTAATATTCAGAAGATGCTAAGGTATATATATACCACAATTTAATCTTTAATTACAAATTCAATTTTTCCCCTGTTGGAGAGCCTATTCAGCACAAGAGAAAAAGCAAGCTGTGAATGAAGCAGTTTTGTAATATTTACTTTCTGCCTGCTGCTTAATTCCCTGTGCACCAACAACAAGAACAAAGCAGTCCCAGGTGTTTTAGAAATAATACTCTTTCATAGCATGGGAACAAAGGCAACATTCACATATCTCACACACCTACAAAACAATCAATCCATTCAAACTTTACTTCATTGCCTATTTTTTTTCCACAGATCATACTCAATATAAATGGGCATATTAAAAATTAAATCCATTTTATCATCTTGTATCCTAAGCCAATTATAAACTGAAAAATCTCCTAATGCTTGAGAATTCCTATGCGATTTACATTTCTTTGCAGGAAAATGGAACATTTTAAAGGGGTTTTGTTGCTGCTGTTGTTTTTAAATAAAGAGCAGGAAAAATTACGTAGCACTAAGTAGGAAAATAAGCAATTGTTCAAGTGTTACACTTTTGGCTGTATTAAACTAGATTTCTATTAAACTTTAAAGATGACATTTATGCCACCTTGCAGTGAGAGCAGGTCAGGTTCTTAGGCATTTAATTGCTTTCAAAATGAAAATGAATATGATAAATTTGAGCTTCAAATTTAACATGATTAATTTCTCAGCTATCTCATTGAAACTGAGGATTAAGATTTAACAAGCCTGAAAAATACCAGGTTGGTATATTAAAATGCTTTCATTCTGGAAGACAGCAAGACAAACAACAGTCAAGCAGGAATAACTTTGTCCAATCTAATCTACCTGGATTTAAGAAGTACATCCTACTAAACAGAACAGTTGAAATTTCAGCTTGCAATTGAATTATGAAAACAAATGAGAAACGGAAATGAATGTGTTCAAATACCTTCATTGAAATAAATCTTTCCCTTTCTACTGAATCAGTAGAAATCTACTGCTATTCAGTGAAGTGGAAATAAATAGCAACAAAGTAAAGCTTGATCCCATAATTTGCTTTAAAAAATAAAAAAAAAAATAAAATCACAAATCATTAACAAAGATAACCCAAAGTATTAGAGAGGGAGTCTCCTTCCTACCTGTCACCCCTATATAATCCATGAAAAATGAGATGATAATGAAAACTATTTGGAAACTCACAACCTATTAACATATGTGCTGTCAAAACACCTCTGTTGAAACATGGGAGAGGAAGAAAATCCAACTAAACCCCCCTATTAAATCAATGAAATACAACCTGCCAAACTTCTAAAAATAATACAGCAAAGAAAAGGATAGTGCTGTCTTATGCCAGTGGGCACACACTGTCTTTTGTCAAACTTACTAGGAGCAAACATACTTGAAAACTGATGAAATAAAATGTAGGACTCAAAGTTAGAAAAACTGATACACAACATTCACAATTCATATCAAGTTACTGAAGTTTTGTAATATTGCTCTCACCTTAAAGTCTCAGACTTATTCACAAAATAAAAGTTAAAACACAAATTGATGAATGCATCAAAAACTGTGAACTAGATTATTACTTGAGTGAAACAAACTACTTGAACAAAGACTGAAGTATTTAGGGAAGAGCCAAGTCATTTGTAATCAATTTGTCAGCAGTTCCAAACTAGCAACTTTAGTTCACAGAAAAACATCAAGCCAAGAAAACTTGACTGAATTTTACAGATATTTGTGTGTTATTTACTACTCTTTAGCTCATAAAATTAATAACAGCAGTTCCAGGTTGCATTCCTTCTCTTTACAACCCTTCCGCATTTCTCCTGACCCGTCTATTAAAAAGTGAATGCATAACAATTATAATTTCTATTTTTTCATAGAGTTTAGGGATGAAAAGATGCTAGTCCAGAAAAAAAAAGCTGCCTCAATTTTTATTTTTTTTTTTATTGCAATGACATCTGTTTCTTGCAAGTTCTGCAAGAGGTCTGTTGTTCTCTATTACAATTGCATTTATGCTCCCATGTAACAGCCATGAAAAAGATGCTCCTGGGCAACATTTATGATAAGGGACAGTAACACAGGAATCTCAATCCAGTGGGAGTGCAGAAACTGAATCCTTGACTGTAAAAAAACCACTAGTACAGCACTAAAGCTGAATCTAATATTTGCCCAAATAACCCATTTCAGAGCTGTAAAATTTCTTTAGCAATGTAAATATTTGCATGAACCCATTACAGAGGGGGACATGATAAGTAATTTAAAAACCCCCAAAACCCCCAAAGTAAAGTTTATAAATTCCTTTAATGTTCAACTTCACTAGAGAAACAGCATTTGCCTTTTTTTGTTAATTCTGAGTATTACTGATCTCTGTCTTCCCTTTTGGAAAGAAAGCCTACCTGCCACATATGGCAAAGGACAAGAGAGGGGAGCAAGGATGACCAAGAACTTCACAACCAACCCACTAACTAATGTAAAACACATTAAAGAGTAAAGATGTGCAATTCTGAAAAATATACCACAATTCCGAACTACATGAAACGATGATAAGAGAAAGTATTTTTGAGTCTAACTCCTAAAGGTCACTTTGTTTGTTGAATAACATAGCCTTTTATCTGACGCTTTTGAAGAATATTTTTTATTTCCTCTTCCTCCAAATAAAAGAATGGGAGGAGGGTGATATTATTGTACTCCTACCAAAAATTGAGTGGAAGGAGAACTATAGTGATTATCAGCACAGTTATCAACGCTTTAGAGGTGCTTTTACTTTTAGTTTGTGGAAGTGATGTTGATTGGTATCAAAACCCTTATCAGGTTGGTGAACAGTACAGCTTCTCCATATCCCCCTACTATTTTTTATACCTAAACCATCAGTACTCTGAACTTCATGAAAAATTTATTTCTGCTCCCCTATTTGATTTACAGACATTAGACTTCAAGACTCATCAAAGACGATTAAGCACATGGGCCCAACAGATGCTGTAAAGTTCCAAAGAAGCATCCTTCTCAAAACCTATGGAAACTCCTAGCCATTATCATTGGTAAAACATTTATTTGGATGATAACTGAAGGGTGAGAATTCTCATTTTACTTTTCTTAAGCACTTTCTTCTGTTTCCAATATTGTCCAAAAGGATTTTCCATTTGCTTCTCTTCCCTTCACAGGCTCACAAGTCAATTAAAAGTAAGATATGCACATCTTACATAAATCAATTCTTTGGTATAGTACACTAATAATCTCATTTGGTCACAGCATCAATATTTGAAATTTGCATTGCAGCTGATGGAAAATTTTATGCTTTCTTTTGTTATACACTTGTTGAGTAAGAAAATCAAAGGGAAAAAGCTTAGAACAGTGTGACAAAATTTAAAACATTTCAAAAAGGAAATGGTACTAATTTAACTTCCCACTTTGAAATGCTGTGATGCTTTCCAAGAATTTACATCACAGTATGACTTATTTTCAGTGGGTTGTTACCAGCGTAACGTAGTCAAATCTCAAAGAACTAAAATAACTTTATGAAAAACTAGGAAATCTTACTACTTTCCAGTTGATGCTTCTGATAAAGTGACAAAAATAGCAGGGGGAAGATGCCATTGGCCTTGACCGCACTGCATGTATTAAAGGATGTCAGTTTATATGGCGCTGTCACCATAAAAGGTTTGATGAACACTAATTAACTTCTAAAAGTTTGGAGCATAAAATAAAACCAAACCCAAAAAGAAATAACCTCTTCTCTTTTGCTATTAACTTTTATGTGAACTTAATTTAAATCCTGGAGCATGACAATCCAGGTTTCCAGTTTAGGGCACCATTTTTTATTTTTTTTTAATTTTTACCATCTGTTCTTAACACTTTTTCATTTTGCACTATAAATTGCTACTTTACAGCTATCACTATGAAAGTCATGAATTACAAGCATTCACACTGTCACCTCACCCTGCAGCAATATCACCACAATGAAAGCAGAGTCAAGTGCAGCAGCATGTTGTGAATCTCTCAGCTCTACAGTAAAGGGGAACAAACAGAACATTCAATACTCTTGGAACTTTCATTAAGTATGTTTTTCTATTCATTCTTAGCATCTTCACTGAATATTACCAGATTAGATATTTTATGAACCAAATTGTTCATTTTACCAGCTATCACAAGCTCCCCATTAACAGCTGAAAGCCACGTATTGCCCTACATAGAGCACTGCTAACAGATTATTCAAGAATTAGAGAATTTTGTGAAACAATGCTGACAGCAGAGGAAGCCTCAGTAAAAATAAACTTAATGTATGTGGCTTGCATAGAAAAAAAAAATTACTTTTTCTTATGTTCTTCAGATTTATACTTTCAAAACAGATACATTCCTGTAATCAGACTCAGCTCCTTCCTGCTGAAATTAGAGATGCTAAACTGGGAATTATAAGAGGTATATTTTTCTCCCAGGTCTGTCACTGGTCTGTTGTTAAGATCTGTTGTTCAGCAGGCTTCCCCTCCTGATGCCCTTCTATTTGTATTCTTGACATTTGTTACTCATCCATTAACTGCAAGCTTTTTCTGCCAAGGATCATGTCTCACTATGGGTTTGCACAGTGGCTACTACAACAATACAGCTAGACATAAATGGAACATAAATGTGTGATAACCTCTGCAGGAATGAAGTAAAGGAATAAGAGGAAGTGTTCTGCAAACAGAAGAGAGATGAAAGTAACATTTCCCCATATAACTAGAATTCTCACAAAATGAGGACCAAGAAAACTAGATATTTACAGTTTAAACATTGTGGCAACATTGATATTTGTGTATGCATTTTATATTTTTATCTATGTTCTTAAATTTTATTAAAGAGTCATCCTTCCTAAAGCACAGCAGAAAAAGCTTGCATTTTGTTAAAATTAAAAAAAAAATATTGGAAATATTGACATTCCTTTGAGTCTTTTGAGTACTTCTGAGTGTGGTCTACTTCATGAGAAAGAAGTTAAAACATTAAGTCCAATGTTTGTAAATGGAAAATTCATCCTACAGGAAAAAAAAAAAAAAAAAAAAGGCTGAGATTTGCAACGGAGGTTAACAAGTTTCCAATATCCAAATATTCCAAATTACCTTTGTTGGGTAATGCATGAAGAAAGAGCACAGCGCTAGTTATATCATTCACATTTGAAAGGTTTTAACCATAGCTATAAAGAACGACACTTTTTCCTCTTTGTCGAAAGGTTAGATTCATCAGCAGCTTATGGCTTTTTCCTTTCAAGCGTACTACTTGATAAAGCAGAGTGGCATTCCAGTCTTTAGCATTCACATTTCATCAGGCAATCACTTTATTCTAGAGGGGGAAAGAGTTTCATGAACGGAGGCACAATAGGTTTCCCCAGTAAAAATTCTGGAAGCTCAGTTGCACACTCAAAAAAAAAAAAAAAAAAAAAAAAAAAAAGGCAATGAAGAGAGCTCAACATTTTAAATAGTTTTTCTACAATACAGACCCCCTATCTCTCAAAAAGGTATTCAGAAGATCAATTAGATGTTTGTTAAGCGGTTTGAGAAAAATTCATGTAAATGATAAAGGTTACTACTTTGAAAGTTGAACAGGTTATGCATAAGTTTTGCTAAGAGAACATTATGGTTTGTACAAGGAATTTAAGTTTTTCCTATTACTCCAAAGAAATAACGAATTTTTCAAAACACCATAAATTTATTCATACCATTTGAAATAATTTTCCTCCAAAAACTTGTTAATAACTTGTTAATAGGCAGATTTTGATCAAGTTACCTCATTTTGCTAACACAACAGCAAAAGTGCCCTGTTTCTTGTTTCCTAAAAGGATAAATGGTTTCTACATACCCATTATTTATGAGTTTAATCTACTTCATACACTGATATTTTTTTATTTCAGTGGGTATGTGGTAATGTTGAGATAGACTGTATATTAGAGATTTACTACCTCCCAGCTTTTATATATTATTCTTCTTTTTATTAAGAGTGTTATTTATATTGTTTGTTCAACACTTCATTTGTTGATCAATTCCAGGGCTTTTGGAATGACAGCAGGTGAAAGAAAAACATAACTGAAAACTACGCAGAGCTCTGAAAGCTATCCAACACCGTATCGGCATGGGTACTGAACCAACTGGCTTTTGGCAGACATTGCTTCAGTTCTGTTTCTTAGTTTTGAAACCCTGATGCAAATGGGTATGAATGCATGACATTTGCTAGTAGTTTCTGATATACCCACTCCACTTGCTAGGTAACAGAAAATTAATTTTTCCTCCTCAGATGATAGTACAGTGGGTCTGCCAGCTCAGTGAACCTGAGATGATACAGAGCAGCTGGTGAAGTGTTCTTAGGCTTCACCACTTACTCTGTTTAGTCCAGAGCATGGACTCCTTGTTTTGCCTAGGACATATTTGCAGATTTCAGCAATCCAATTGCCTTTAATGAACCTAATCTCAAATGTGTGAGGGCTCCACAACCTGACTGAATAGTAAATATCACATTTAATAGAGTCTTTAGTGAGCACCCAGAATAAAGCAAGCCATCAAAGAAAGATGATAGGTATAGAATCATAGAATCATAGAATGGTTAGAGTTGGAAGGGACCTTAAAGATGATCGAGTTCCAACCCCCCTGCCACGGGCAGGGACACCTCCACTAGAGCAGGTTGCTCAAAGCCCCATCCAGCCTGGCCTTAAACACTTCCAGGGATGGGGCATCCACAACTTCCCTGGGCAACCTGTTCCAGTGATTCACCACCCACCCTTACAGTAAAGAATTTCCTCCTAATATCTAATCTAAATCTCCCCTCTTCCAATTTAAAACCATTACCCCTTGTCCTGTCACTACATCTCCTGACAAAGAGTCCCTCTCTGGCTCTCCTGTAAGCTCCCTTCAGATATTGGAAGGCTGCTATGAGGTCTCCCCGGAGCCTTCTCTTCTCCAGGCTGAACAACCCCAGCTCTCTCAGCCTGTCTTCATAAACACTTCTGCTAGACATGCTGATTTACTACGTGACAGACTACTGTATGAAAAAATTCTCACCAGTACCTTCACTTGAGGTGCCACAGGATCAAATAACGCTTCCTTACTGTTTTTAGTTACGGATCAACTATGTAAATTATTTTCAGGGTAACATTATAGAAACTCTTAACAGCATATCCCTCACTCAGTATTGGTCAACAAACAAGTTCAGGAAGAAAAATGCTGCCCAACTACTCATCTCCCAGATGGAGGTACCATCTCAAGTCTCCCAGAAGCTGTGTGCTACATGCACAGGCCTTCCACTTCTCCCACAGAAGAAAGACAATGCTCCAGACAAAGCTGTCCTGTAAACCAGACATAAAAAAATCCCATAAAGCCCCTGCTCACACTGCAAGAACCTGTAAAAAGATTCAAACCAGAAATCACAACCTCACTGCAACTCTGTAGGTATTCATCTTTATAAATAAACAAATAAACACAACACCAACACACACATTGTTCTGGATATGACCTCCCATTTCCCAATCTTTGTACAATTCAGTTTTGTCTAATGTTGCAACTCTGATATAGATATTCCAATTAAGCTAAAACTACTGCAAGATCACAGACAACAGTTTTCTACCTTCCAAGCTGTGCTGGTACACCCATCAGGAAATATCTTTTCATCTGACAGAAAGGTCACAACGAAAGATTGATAAACATAGATTACATTTTATTTCAACGGAAATCCCATTGTCAGAGGCAATAACTGCTGGAGGTTACTTCAGGGCAGCGTTCCATGGCACAGCAGCTCTGGTGGAATTACAATTTTAAAGGAATTCCTGCATCTACCACCCTCCAGGCCATTCAGTTCTGCCACCCAGTCCCTTGTGCTAACATATTTAGGAAGGCTATAGTATGAATCAGATGAATGAAGTGATCCAGGTTAGAAAAAAAAATAAAAAGAGAAAAGGTAGATCACAGTATCTTCAACATCTAACCTAGTCACAGCAGAGCCCAAACACACCTTGATTTGCAGAGCTCGGTTAGCTATGTGTGCACTGCAAGTCTGTAAACACTGTAAACCATTACTGCGATAAAGTTCCCATATCATGAAACTTCACAAGGGTCAGAAACAAAGCCGTCAACCAGTGCTGACCCGAAACTCTCATAAGGAATTATATTTTGTAGCGGCAATGAATTCAAACTGTTCAAGAAAGCCAGAGGAGGCCAGAACAGCAGAAAAACACACATGAAAGAGGAGAACTCCGGGCACCCCAGACACCTCAGGATTAACCCTGAGGAATACTTCAGAGCACCAAACTGACTCAAGGCAAGGAGGTGACCATGTACTAAAGCCGTCAAATTATGCAACTTTTTAAACAGGAGGAATTGTTCTAAAAAAAATTATCTATGATATATTTCAAAATAATCACTTATGTCCCGAGTAGTGAACTGTGAGACAGCCTCCTACCAAAATGGAAGGGTGCACTTAACTGACTGAAATGACAGCTCTGGTCCTCAAAGCTAAAAGTAGATGGATCATGTTAGCTCCTTTCCAGGAAAGGGGAACAGAGAGGACAGCATCCTGGAATTGTGCCAGAGGAGCCACAGGGCAGGGATGGAAATCAGCGCTAGGGTTTGTCAAACCAAGAGAATCATCAGAGTGCTCAAACGATTTATGTCAGACTTGGAAAACACAAATTAGTGCCTATCAAGGAAGCAGGCTTTTTATGACACTAAGTTGTATGGTTTTGTTTGTTTTGTTTTAAATCACTTATTAAGGCAAGACAGAGCCTGTGAAGCTTTGCCAGGCAATACACATCCACACTGGTATGGAAATATAGGTGGCAGGGAAGAAGGTGAGTCATAAAATGTCTTTCTACATCTTTTGCTAGCAGTGAAACTGAAGACACTAAAGTGATTAACTAGTGTCTTTAATGGTTCATATTCCAAATATCTTCCATGTTCTAAGAATTGAAAGAAAAGTTGAGTGTGCTAGAGCACCCAAGCAAAGAGAAGGAAAGGACACTGAGCACTCAGTCCCTCTATTTTGTGATCTTTTCCGTAATTTAAAGCAAAGCTACTTGCAAACTTTTTGTGCATACTATAATTGCATCAGCCATCACTAAATTTTTACATGTGTGAGGTCTGGCAATGATGACAGTCCAAGCTTGAGTGTTAATAAAACTCCCTGTTACAAAGGAAGGGTATTGGAAATCTTAATAAAATTCTTGTATTTATCTATCTACACTGGGATTTTACACTGCCAGAAGAGGTCTAAAGAGGCATGTGTCTAAATTATTGTCCCATCCACGTTAAAGGCTAGTTTCTCTACCAGATTTATGTCATGGGACCTCAGTGTGTACTGGTATGAAATCTATTACGGATAGGGAAATGAAGACATGTAACTCATGTTGAAAATAAATATGCAAAGAATGATTTTTCACCGTTAACATATTTTGAAGAAATGTAAAATAATGAAACAACTGGATGATTATCTAATGCATTTATACATGCTTAGCCTCCTCTTGAGAACCAGCCTGGATACTCTCATTTTCCTCTAATTAATAGTAACTTTCCCTCTAAAAAAATCAAGCTAGTTCCATAGAACACATGAATATATACTGAAGGCCTGACTTTTAATCAAACTGGAAAATAAAATCTATCATTTTCTGGCAAAGGAAATACAGAACTTAATCCATTTCACTTGACATGCTAACAAAGAAAAACATCTTGCCAAAGTTAATCCTTCCTTGACCAGCGGTGGCGCCTTTTTGCACTGTAGTTTTCAGCACAGAAGAGTTTGCTGAATGATTTTGCAGAGCAGCTCAAGGAAGGCAGGGGAAGAAATAACAGTCTGATGAGTGCATGTCTCAAAACAGAGAAATAGAGTCCATGTCTCAAATTTGTTTCTTTCTTTAAATTCTTAATATATGCAAAGGGGAAAAAAAAGTCTAGCTAGTAGTTAATAACAGTCTCTCTTCCTATTCCCCTGCTATTTAGGGTTCATAGATTAGAGATCTTGTTTGACTACAATCATGGAAAAAAAAATAGTATCCTTGTTTCCAGTCCTCTCTCTATATAAAGGAAGAATATTGGGCTTTCTGGTATCCTGCTGAAGGAGAAGCAGATATCCCAGAGTGTCTTGGGTTTCAAAGGAAATTACAGCACTACTGAAGAACTGAGGGAGAGAACACTGTCACTGGAGAATAAATTCAGACTTTGAACTGATGTGTAAACCACTTTCCTTCAGCTCTCCAACATTGTTAGCATAACCAGACTGTTTTGCTGAGGCTGTGCTGCCTGGGGCTGCTCAAGGGCTCTAAATAACTATGGCTGTTTCCCAAACAACTTACTAATGGCCATTCCTTCTACACTTTCTAATCATCCAGGGCAGCAGTACCACCCATTCAGAGACACTATTTTCAAAGAGTAGCCTTTGTATTTAACTTTCAAACAATTCTACGTGGTTCACTCATTAGTTCAGCTTTCTGTTTTAAAGCTGTTACAAGTGGCAGATAGAAAAAGTATTTCCTATTTATTTCAAGAACTCTGAAGCATCCAGTACATTTATCCTTCAAATTCTGCCATTTTTGCTAAGAACAAAGACACCAAATTTACCACAGTATATCCTACATAATTTATATACAGCGATAACAGACTTATATATCCGTATAAATTTATATATTACTAACTATATTTTTAATACATAATTATAACCTTTGAATTTTTTACTTCTATGAGATCATTTCATTATCAGGTGCACTTCCCCATGCAGCAGCTGTTGTAAGGGTTATTACTGATGGTTGGAAACATTTTACAACACTGAAAGAAGGTATACTACCTTTACAGTAATTTCTTCTTAAAAACATAGCCAAACAACTTTCTGACCAAAGTTGAAAATACTAATAGGAGTCAAGGAAAATACCCATGCAACATTTAGTCAAAAGATTAAGTACCGGAAAGTTCTGGTGAAGGTGTTGGGAAAATTGACGACTAGTTGGTGCTATGTTTCTCTGACAAAGTTGACTAAAAAGTATGCCAAGAATCACCATAATGACTATGCACCCTGATATTTATTTAGCAACTAGCTTAGTAGGGGTATTATACCGTCATAATGTGGTGAGGTTTTAACACAATAATGAGTCACCAAAATTTAAAAAATGATCCAATGTCTAATGAAAATAGTTAGTACGAGTTCCATTCCAGAGGGGAAAAATAAGATTTAAGTGGCTTGTAAAAGGCTGAAGAAGAGCTCATTAGCAAACCTAAAACAAACTCGTGAATACCTAGTTCAGATGCTATGCTCATACCACTGACATTTCTTAATAGTAATACTATGCAAAACTTTTATGCATAATTATTAACAGGTTTTTATATTTTTTAAATCTGCTGGTTTATGGCAATCTGTGCACCGAAATTACTTTTCTCTTAAGCCTTGTTTTTCAAAAACAGCATTTTCCATTCACTGCAGTTTATTTGAGTCAGACCTTCACCACTTTTAAAGTTATTTTATTATTATTGAAATGAAATGAAGCAAAGGAGCAAGAAATAATTACCATGCAGAGTGATATTTTGAGCTATTGGCCTAAAGATGAGTTGGAGTTTTACTGCCAAATTGCTTATAAAAAAAAAAAAGAATATATGCACCAAAACATTGAAATGCAATCCCAAATGCTCAAAGTATGTTTAAATGTCCAATGTGGTGTTTGTTAAAAAACATACTATGTTTAGGAGGCATAGAAAAAGTATGGTGAACAACTAGCTGTGTGACAGAACAATAGCTACTGAAAACAAAACTCTAAAGGTATTACAAGAGAATTCTGCTTCTTGTCAGCAAAATACAGCCTCTTAATAATAAGCATATTCAAAGAACGCCATACTTTGAAATATTTCTTCTTTTTTCTCCAGTCATCGCTAGTGACACAAAAATATTAATAATTATGGAAAATACTGTTTTGTTGCATCCTTTTTGTTTGAGGGAAATTTGGCTTCTTTACCTAGTTTACTACAAGGTACTATAACTACTTTTCCTCGTTGCACTATTAGTTGGCATTTTCATTGTCTGCTGAAGAAGCGACCTCTTACTGACAGCTACTGTTGGCAAGAAATCATTTTCTAAGAGTAGATAACAGCAGCAAGCTGTCAAATCAGATGGAAACAGCTTCCAGTATTTACTTCTACCCAAGTGCCCAGAACTAGAGCACACAACCTCTACAATGACAGACATGGAATATTTTTTTAGGGCGCCTTTTTAATGATAACAAATTTATGTAAATGGCGCAAAGCTAAGCCATGTGATTATTTTTTCCCCTACACCAACACTTGAAGCAGTTCATATAGCAAATACATTTGCTTGCTGCATTAGTAAAGGTAAAAATAAAGAGGAAATTAACGCTACAAACTATTCAACATGAAAAATAAAAAGAAATTTGGGGTTTTAAAAAATACTAAAAAAGGAGTATTTTTTTTGCAGTTCAGATCAAAAGTCAAGTATTATGCTACATAGATGAGATTAAATAAGCTAAATTTTAAATTCAGCTTTAAGAATTCTTTCAATTGTATTTAGCAGATGGTATTAATCAACTAAACAGTAATTACATAAAATGACATTAAAACTATAAATGAAACAAAAATGCTACTTTTTTTATGACAGCTCAGATGAGCATACAGATACTCCACACATTATTGTTCAACTAAGATACTTCAGAAACTGAACTTCATATTCATATCTTGACATTCACATACGCATACAGAAGCAGACCTTACCAATCCTATGATAAACTAAAGATAAGGAGGAAGGAGAGAAAAATAAGAAGAAAAAAAAGGGGACAAAAAAAAAAAAAAAAAAAAAAAAAGAACAAAGGAGAAGGAAACTATCCATGAAGTTCCAGGGAGTAAAACTGATCAAGGCTGAATGTTCAAGGCTGATTCAAGGCTGAATGCAACCCTGTTGCAAAGGAAAAAAAGAAAAGTAGGACAGGGAAAAGGAACACTGTGGTCTAGAAGAGTATTTGAGTATTAAAATATCTTCTGAAAGCATTAAGCAGAATTGAATGATTCACACTCATAAGAACTGGGAGTAGGAGGAAGAGTGGAAAGATAGAAGGAAAGTGGCTCTCTATACTCTTATGGAACAATTTCCATATTCTTCTCTGTCAACACCATGTCTTGGTCTTATTGCTGCCCACTGAGAACAGCAGGATAATCGATGTAAGAAGCAAGATGCTAAGAATAGGATTTTTAACTCAAGTAGTTCTGTAACACCACAGTTGATCTGAATGATCTTGCCAGAGAGAGTTTTAATTTTCTTATTTCCTTTTTTTATTCAGTTTTTGTGTCAATCCCATATCAGGAGCAATTCAACTCCAATTGTAGAGTTTATTTGAACCAAGAAATTCAACCTTCTCACCCCAACTTTGTCTTCATGTGACAGATATTAAGGAATTTATTATTTTTTTTTCCTGCAGAACTGAGTCAGGAAAGGAATGAATCACATCTGCAAGTCCCACTGAACTGCCCAAGATGTGAACATATGATGTTTCACTAACACTAATACGTGACAGAACAAAGACAAATATCTGAGCAACATGCAGAACTGGTTCTGAAGCCAAAAGCTCTAATACCAATTTAAACCTGTGCCATGTGTGAGACGGAGCTTAGCAGAGCCGGTACAGCACCAAAATAATGTGGTAATACTGCTTTTGGAAGCAGCATAGTATCTGTTTCTCGTACGTTTCATTGTAAAAGAGAAGTCACATATATGAATTTATGAAGACTTGAATGCATGATTAAAGTTAAGCACCTACTTGGTGTAGCAGGTCAACTAGTCCCAGGAAGGATCTTCAAAGCTCACTGACAAGTGTCACAGCAAACACCAGGAAACTAAAATTTCATCAGTAAATATGACCAAGCAATTAATACCCCTGAAGCAGTCTAACAGTTAAGCCTCTCTCTATCTTCTACTTCTTTAATCACTGTCTATAACAGCACAGCAAATATATCTGAACATCAAAGATCATTATGATGTGGACTGCAAGGTACAAAGTGCCCTGGAGGAAAAAGATTATGCTTTTTGAAGCCAACTTTTGGTACTACAGAAAAAACTAGAGATAACAAGGCATAATGAGAACAATTATTTTGTGTATCATTATAATTTTATATTAAACACGAGGTAATCATCACCACAGAAGGACTCTCAGTCTAATTAAAGAAGATGTGACAGTTACCACCCATTTTTAACTTTTTTGTTTGCTTTTACATTTTGGGAGGTTTTCTTTGCTAGAAAAGAATGCTCAAATAACGTGAGCTGGTTTATGTCAGTTGGGCTGCTCATTAAGTTGAAGGCAGCACAGAGAAACACTTGTGCCTTTCCCTCCCTAGTGTCAAAACATGTATACAGCCACTTCTAGATCCATAAACTACATTAATCAATCTTGCCTATTTTTCCCTCAAGTGCTGACAAACTGTAATGAGGCAAGCCTCAGATCACTTTAAAGATATTTGAAATACTAGTCATGATGAAAACGGCAGATGAACAAGCCCAGTAACAGATGCAGCCAAGGCATCCCAAGTCCTCACTACAACTCCACCAGCTAAGGGCCGGCAGCTGCCCACCACACAGCGAGGCATCCAGGAAAGCTGGCACATAGCACAGTGGTGTGGAGATGGCGTCACCACCTTCTACTCACTTGACTCTCCCATGGTGTTTTGCGGTTTTTCGAGAAATGAGCCTTGCACTGCACTTTTGAATACTTTTTCCACATTGTTAGTGATTGACAAGAACAGCCTGGAGAAATGTAAATTGCAGAAAGGCTGTGGCTGCCTGCAGGGGGTAGAGGCTTTCTCACCTGAGGCAGAAAGCTATTCCTCTGCCTGCAAGGTGCCTGAGAGGGGCCAGAAGAAAGTGCTGATGAGGCACCGACTGCCTATTTCTTCACAGAGGACTGAAGATGGAGAAGCCGCTGAACAACTTTGCCTCTAAGTCCCACAGCAGCAGAGGAGATTATATTCTTACATGTACTACAACACAGAGGACCTGATTATAAACCATCACCATGTGAGATAGCTCCATTTCCAAAGCAGTTCAGTCGCATTAGTACACAATGCACTTGTGCTAATAACTTGCCTCTCAAATGACCTTGTTAGTACAGCACATCAGCTCAATGTTGTCGCACGGCATCCAGCCACAGAGTGGCTTTCATCCTGCTAGGCCAGAATACAGATGAATGTGGAACAAAATACTCAGTCCTTGCTTTAGCAAAACCGGTCTTTGTGGATTTCTACTTCTTTATTAGGTCCCACATGGGGAGTAGCTTTCAGAAGCTTTTTGCAGGAGGAGTGAGGGAAAGCAGAACTGTCACGGAAAATGATCCCGATGCTCAAAAATGATCAGAAGTAAGAAAACACTCATGAGGAGAAATGGTTGCGAGTTGAGGAAAACAGAGAAACAAGGAATGGCAGCCTCTTCTTAACAGCCTAAAAGGAAGGAGAGCACTTCACTCTACCATTTGACTGAGCAGCCCATTGTCTCACTGTTTGAATAGCTTATTTATCACTAGCATTCATAAAACTAAAAAAACAAAAAAAACTAAAAAAAAACAAAAGAGGCAAACAAAAATAAGTTCTTTTTCCTACATCAACCTCACTTAATTACTGAAGAGTAGTTTGAATTGTTGATCTTCTGATGCTTTGGCGGGATTGGCAGCCAGTCTAGTCCAGTCAGGCTTGCCTGATTGTATGAGAAATAGAAAATAACATTAGCATAGTCAAAGCCAGGGATAATCTAGGAAGTATTCACAATAATGAATAGAGTTGGGTGACAGGTCGCTTTAGCTGGGAGTTTCAGATACCCAGCCTTGGTACAATGTGTGTGGGCTAGTAAATATTCAGCAGAAGCTTAACAGGATATTTTAAGGAGATTTACAGTCAGCTCAGTCATGTCTATATCATTACACTGACATGCTGTCTTTGCTTTTGCATATCTTACAAGAAACTTGATGTCAGCTTATATGGCAAGAAACCAGACAGTCATATATACATGTCTGTGCATACTGAGATGTGTATGATGAAAATACCTCGCCTTGTCTCCTGAGAGCATAATACTCAGTAGTCTAATTTCCAGACAACACTGCAGCCAATCCTACTATTGAACAAAAACTAGGTTTTTTTGTTTTTTTTTAATCACAAAAACTGGCTCAAAGCAAGCAGACAACTATTAATACAGTCTAGGATATATGGAGATCTCCACCAAGGACAAAAATGGAACACACATTAACTATTTAATCAAGTGCACACACACTCTTTTCTTTCCAACGAATACAATGTTTTAATGCAAGCTTCATATTGTGACTGAACTGGTAAGTCTCACAGCATCATATAATCACTCTGGTGCGCTGTCTCACTGTTCAGTTAGTTCTCTTCATTTCTTGCCCTCCTGCTCTAAATTTGAAAACAAATAAAAGAAACGGGATGTGCTTGTTCATGGTTAGCAAAAAGTCACTTACAGCAGCAATAAGTTTAATAATTTTACCTAGGGCAATAAAGCAGGTAAGATGAGTTTAAAATTCAGACTGATGATTGACAAGCTACTATAATGCTGCTTTGCAAAGCATCTTATCTGCCATATCTACTTTTTCACTCCCTGTCAGCTCACAGAAACACCTGCATTTACCTCTTATTACCACAGCTTTTAGACTATGGCATGATAACTGTCTAAACAAGAAGCACATCTCTGTCAGCAGATGACTTTGCATCATATAATGGGCTACTGAGCAGAGAACTGGAAAAACTCAAGTGCAATATGTTTAAGTGCTGTCAAATTTTTCTTTACAGAAAGGCAAAGCAATCAAGTCATCCCTTCTCACTTCTGATGAATTGTGAATAACGAAGGTTTACTCAATGCCTACATTGCACTCACAGGTGGTATTTTGACTGTTCTCATATAAACTTGTTCATGTGCCAAGAGTAGTACAGCCAGGCAGCATGGAGTTCAGGACTGCAGCTGGATCTGCCATATATGCTGAAACCACAGCGCCACAGCTAAACATCGTTACTGATCCCTAAACTAGCTGGTTTACTGCCTGTTTGGATGTGTTTATACAAGCTATAGTCACATTTCATTAAGGTATAGATATACCCTTTGAGAGAAGTAGCTGGGCAATGTTACGAATAGCTGACATTTATACATTAACATGAAGGCATAAGTATTTGACAATAAGCCTTTGCAGCACTTGTACGCAGGAGGAACTACAGTCATTTCCTAGGCTGAATAATATGACCTCATTTCCTCGTATAGACGCTATTTGCACCAGATGAAATAAAAAACCAGCACCTCCCTGATGCTGTCCTTTACTATTTCTCATATTTTCTAGTCATGGAGAACAGAACATTCGGTGAACATATGAAAAACCTTCATTAGTGTGATAGATACCAGACTCCAAATGGAATATTACCATAGGGTGGTACTATTACTCCATAGGGTGGAGTCTACAATACTAATAATGCATCTTTAATTCCAAAACACAGAACTAAGATCAATGAAAAAGAAAGCAGCCTCTTACCTTGGGGTCTCATTTTCTCCATGTTAATGCCAAACCTGTAACACCTAATCAAAACACATTCCTGCTTTTCCTCATTTTTTACTACTGTATGTACTACTGCAACTTAAAAGGACATTTCCTGAAGTATCTTTAGATATAGTTGATAAAATCAGACTATTCAAAGGCAAAGACAGATAGGAATAAATAAAACATCCACCATAAAAAGCAAAAATTACCTTTAGCAGGGTTTACTTTTATCCCTGACCTATACAGCATCTCCTCATTCTGCCAGTCCCCATTCCTGACAACAGTCTTGAGTCCATAGAAAACAATTAATGCAGCTGTTGAACAAAAAACCAAGTTCTTCAGAAAGCGCTTTTGGGCTTTGACATAAAGGGCCCTGACACCTACTGTAACCAGCAGGCAGAAGCCCATACTAGGAACATACAGCACACGCTCTGCTATTACAAAGCCAACGTAGAAAAATAGGTTTGTGGCAGGAACAAAGGGCACTATTAACAATGACAGAGACAGAATGACAATGTTCTCAGTTGAAGGAAGCTGCAGTTTCTGTGTTTCATGCTTTTTGATACCATTCTCTTCTTTTGATGCAAAGCTTGACTTCACTTCCAGTGTCTTGTACTCCATCTCTGAGTAGCAGCTATGCCCATTAGCATTCTGCTTGCCGTTCGTTACAGCTCTCCCGTTGCACTCTCTCTCATTGCTAGAGCCCTTCAAGCTGAAGTAGGCAAGGAGGATGAGTCCAGCATAGAAGGCCACAGTGTGTAGATTCCTCCAGTCGCTGACTGCTTTCAGAAGAGGCACGGCATCCATAGACCAGTCAAAGCTGAGGGTATCTGGGCACAGCAACAGCCAGAGGTTCTTGGTTGGCAGGTAAAAGAAGGTCAGCGTACGCGTGAGAAAACTGTCTGAGTCAGCTGCTGGATTGTCAGAATTGGAAAAACTTGGTGGCTTGTTGCCCATCCAGTATAAGCGGACACCCAGCAGTGCAGTCCCCCAGGAAGTCAATAAACCAATGCTGAATAAGAGGGTCAAATTCTTTCTCTGAAAGAAGAAAAAGAAAACAAAAACAAAAAGACCCATCAGTATAAATCAACACCAGGTGTTTAATTCCATAAATTATAAAGAAAAGGAACCTAGAAATACCTGATTTTTTTTTTTTTTTTTTCCTGGTAATGGAAACAAGCACTATAGATCTTGGTCTCTGACAACTGGATCACAAGATGTTGGGGTATGATGTTGACCATAGACTAAAAGAATAGGCTTTTTCTTTTAAGCTGTATCAAGCCTGTACCAGAGTCAAGCCTTTAAAGATCTTAGGGCTGTCAGTCCTTGCTTAAGATTTAGTTGTATAACCCTTTGAAAACTCTTTATTTTAGAGGAATTTATGGAACTTTACAATAGTTCCTACATAACATCCCAAATCCTTTCTTTGCTCCTGGCTGTGGCCAAAACACTCGTTTGCCTTAACTATTTTTAAAGTTTAAAGAATGTTCCAGTTCTGTTTTCCATAATTAAAGTTTTTCCTAAGGTATTTCACCTGAGAACCAAAAAAACTTCCCAAGAAGGTAAGAGAGGAAAATAGACACTGATTCCATGTTTAGGTCTTTCAGCTCCTGCCTATTAAGTACAGTGACCATTTTGACCATTTCAGATCTGCCACTTCTGAAAGCCGCACTTCATTTTGCATCTTACAGACAAACAAGGTTTTTTTCTTCAAGCCCATCATATTAAATAAGTGCTCTAAAACCTTTCACATCTTCATATCCATCTAAATAATATTATGTGAAGCGTGCAGCTGCCTCCACCTACCCATGTCATCATGCTAGCAACTCAAAGAACCTCCACTTATTTATGGAATAACTCAACATTTGCCAGCTGGAGCTCCTTTTGGGGTTCCCTTCCACCACATCCAAAAGCGCTTACTTATTCAAATGCTTGCAGAAACATACCACTTCTGCCTAAATGAGAATCAGGAATCAAGATTTTCTCACCTATTTCTAGGACTGATGAGCTTAAATTCTGCTTTCAGTTACATGGGCTCCCTAAATGAAAGATGTTTTGGATTACTCTCTCTTTGCAGAAGTATCTGTAAAAGCTAAAATATGTGTATTTTTATATTTCAATTTCTCAGATGTCTTTTGTAAGAAAAGAAAAACTATTTGCCAAATAGCTCCAGATACAGTATAAGCACTTTGATAATCTTTCCCCCCATTATTACAAAGAATTATTTGTCAATCATTTTTCACTGTATTAAGTCTGGTTTTTCCATCTCACACAACACATTCCAGGGATGGTTATTCAATGTTTCCTCAGTTATTCAGAAGCAGGACCTCACACTGGAATGTTTTATCGTATTTCTTTCTAACAGTTCATTTTTCTCCTTTGTGAGGGGACTCTCCCCTTGATATCATGAAATACAGATGATCGTGTTGCTCCATTCTAGATCAATTATCAATAGCTTTCTATCATCAGGTTACTGATGTTCCAGTAACCACAATGTGGTCTAGTCAGCATAATTTATCTATCTGCTTATCTTATGAAGAAATGTATTCCTTTTCATATTTCTACTTGAGTTTCTCCTTGCGATGTTTAAAATATTTTACAGAAGTTAGACTAATCCATTCAGTTTTGAAGAATTCAATGGACACGAGAGAACAAGCAAATTTATAATGAGAATATTTACATACTTGCATCAGAACCTCCTAAAAACTGCTGGCAGTTTTTATACATGAAGCAAAGCCTGAGTCCACATATTTCACTTGCCATGTTTGATTTATTAGCTTTTGTATATTTCTATATACTGAAAAATCAACAATTTTTTGGTAATAAATCCATCAAAACCCACATCTACATTTTATGATGAATATACTCCCTGGAAAGCCTACTGTAACAACCTACAGCAGCCTACTTGTTTGTAAGCTGGATAATACTTCACAACTCATCTCAGATACTGTTTCATCCCTGCTTGCCAGGACTGTTTAAATGCTTTTAATGTTATAAAGCTGTGTAAACTGGTTATTACCAAAACGCCCAACTAAGCTTATATTTGGAATAAAAAGATCATTCAGATTTCATGGATTTGCAAGTATGGCCTCATAGTAAAACCTTATGTCTCTGGTTCAACTTGTCCTTTCATTCTTGTCATATTTTGCTACACGAAAATTTTTCTGCCCACCCCTCTGGCTCAATTATTTTCAAACCCATTTCCTTCAAATATGCATATAAACAACTCTCAAATGTTAAATGTGACCTTTTTTGCTCTTTTTATACACCCTTCTATGGTCTTGTAAGAGACGGCTGCTTAGAGGGAGAGAGAGAGGGGCAGGGAAGTAAAAGATAGGGTTTTTTGTTCATTTGGGTTTTTCTGTTTTAATTAGAAAGTCGAAGCGGGTCTTTGCTGGAACACCATATACCACCTGAAAGATTAAAACATCCCAAATATTAAGCAAGTGAAACTTGGTTAACAGACGAGAAGTGAGCTTTCATGGATTGCTTAGACTGCTTTCTTATTTTGTTCATACTTACTTAACAAGTGGAAGAAAATCTCTCTTTCCTAAAGATCTAACAATTGTGCTTTTCAATTAAATGCTGAGAAAGCTCACATTACAAAGTTCTTCAACAAAACCATGCTAGAGCAGATATGTCATTCCTCATGGATAATGGTGAAACCTGCTAAAAACTTTCAGATCTTCTTCACAAATCATAAAACAGTAACAATGAAAAGCTTACCTCTTGTTCCTAGCCCTAGAATGCAAACAGTCTGCACCTTGGAGCTAATCCGTCCTCACTGCTGGAGTAACTATTTGCAGCCTCTCTTTTAAGCTCAAATTTAAGATCTGTGAGGTCCGGATCCTCACACTTCCTGATTCTACACAGAACACAACACATCTATACACAGCATTGTGTTTCATGCTTTAATAAAACCTTTTTTTTTTTTTTTTTTTAAATTTTGCACCAATGTCAAATGAAATATCTTACGTTCACTCATGGAGCTCAGAGATACCCAAGTAGGTGTTTTTCCGCACCAGCGTATCTATTTGTCATGCTGTAAAATACTTAGAGAAGGAGCTCTAATGGATTCTTTAGCTTAATTAACTGACTACAGAAGTGGAATGCAAATATCCTCTTGTTAACACAGACACAAATGGTTTGCATCCTTCCTCAGAAATTATTTCAGACATGGATCTTCTCAAAAGCCAGTAGCTTTACATCTTTTTAAAATTAACTACACGTTAACTACTGCTACCAATAATCTGTGCAACACTGACTTGCCATTGTGAATTTTCACATTTCAGAGGAGATCTTCTGGACTCAGTCTAAAACCAGGAGTAAAACTGTCCCTAGCACTTAAACTTCTGTCACAAAAATCTAAAGTAGGATGCCTTTTTATTGGTTTGGGTTTTTTTTTTTTTTGTTTGTTTGAAAAAAATCACGTGTAGATAGTGCTGGCTGAGAAGGGGAATGACAAACTCATTTCCCCTTTTTCTTCTCTCTCAACACTCATGAATTTTGCACAGCTTTTATCTCTCTATACTAATATAGTCAGAGATAATTAGAAAAGCTTAGCTCACATTTTGGCTTTACTTTCTTCCAGGCTTTGTATAGCAAACCAAAGGAAAAAAAAGAAAACCAAAACTGGTTACAGCAATTTATTAAAATTAAATAATATAATCAGTTCCCTAGTAGGCTTTTGCCTGCAAAGAAAGTGCTTTCAAAATGAACTCTGCTCAGACAAGCACTTTCACTAGCAACTCTTCCTCTGAGCCTCCTGAGAGCCTGTGCTCCTCTGACTGTGTACATTTAGTGTAGCCCAGCAGCAGGAAGAGATCCTCTGTAATGCTTGGCAGAAAGGATTTGGATTACTATACTCATGAGTCCTAATCCAGCCCATCTGCCATATGTTTTGACACCCCCATAAATCCTCTAACCTTTCATAAGTAGTCATTTTCATCTGGGGAAAAAATGAGTACTGATTTAGATCAGATTTAACATCTCTCCGGCCTGCTAACAGTCAAGTACCACCACTACAATTTTAGTGTTTGTGACTGCAGAAACCTTTTTCATCTCCCTACCAAAATCCATCTGCATGACCCACCCACATTGCACATTTCGCTTGCATTAAATGCTAATTCCTCACTCCATTATACTGCTCTTAAATAAGGCACCGCAGCAGATTTCTTGATTGGGCAGCCCCTGCCAAAGCTCACTCATCACCTTAGTGGTATCCAAAGCATTTTCAAAAGACATCGTTCTTTTAACCTCACTTTGTCCATTTCACAAAGCAGCATTAAATACGACACATGGTCAAGACAGTCCAGATATCAAAATCACCAGGGTTAACCACACACAAAATGTTATTTTTAGAACTCAGGAAATGCAGAAAAGAAAGTAGTTAAGTCACCAGACATTACTCACTGGAGTTTCTTTTCCAACTTAGAGCTCCTTGAATATATGTTGGCTTAAGAACTGGGGCTTCCCAAAGTAGCAAAACGCTGCCAAATCTCTAGACTGACAGTACCTTGTTTCCACGATAGGTAGAGGCTCCTGGATCACAGCTCAGCAGAGTTTGAGCTGAACTGGAGTTCAAAATATACCCACAACAGGGATGAAGCTATTTGGCACAAACCTTACTGAGTACTGGGCTGGAAGAGGTCTTTCCCATTCCCTTGCCACCTGCCCAGCTTGTTCCTGCTCGCATGACCCATTAAATGAGGTTCACTCATTTACATTGGTGATACAACAGCAGCTGGCCTGAAGGTCTGTTTTTCCTCTGAATTGGAACTCTGTCTATAGCTCATCCAATATTGTGACCAACTGTACATATTAAATGACATTTACTTCTAGTGTTATGAGCCCGCACAATTCCTCCTCGACAAGGGAGTCAGCGCATTCATAAAACAACTGAAGATTATGTGTACATATTTTTATTGCAATTAGCAAATAGCACAAGCTAAGCAGTCCTTATTGCTGTTGACTTGCCTTTCTACAATTTAAATTGAGTTATAAATACAGGCATCTAAAATTGCCCAAAGTCTTCCTCTAAAATATTTAATACTTTAATATGAATCTTTACATTAAAAAAAAAAAAAAAAACAAACAACAACCAAACCCTCTAACCTCTCAGCTGAGAGACTGCTGACTGCTTAAAGTGACACAAATATTAGACGTGGAACAAGTAGTTGGGTCTTCTTCAGAGAGGCATCAGGGATTATCACAAATCACAAGTAACACAGTTTAAAAACCACTGCTAAAAAGGTAAAACACTGTACTGAGACTACAGATGAAAGCACACCCTTCAAGATATGTGAAGTAATCCTTCCACTTTTCTCAATACTAGTAAAACCTAGAAGTGTATGATTCCAGCACAGAACTTTCAGAAATAAATGGAGGAACTGGAGAGAGGTCAGAGGAGGGGAATGAGGCTGATTAATGATCTAGAAAAACATGTCCCATGAGGAAAAAATGAACATAAGCTGTTTAGAGATGACAGCTGCCTTCTAGCACATAAATGACTGCTGCACACAGGAAAGGAATAATCTGTTATCTATATCCATGTCCAAAAGATAATAATAAGCTTCAGTTCAAGAAAGGAAGATCCAGGTCAGCTTTCAAGAGACGCTTTCCACTGCTTGATATAGGGATGCACTGGAAAAATTTGCCATGGAGGTTGGCTCTATGGCTTTATGCTGCCTTTAAGAATACATTAAATGAGTAACTTATGGGAAAGACAAATGTATTGTTAGTCCTGATATAGGGACAGAATAATACACTGTATAGACTCTTGAGGTAAGTTCTGGGCCTAACTTCCTCTGATTATCATAACAGTATCATCAGCATTCCTACTGAAAAGAATCACACTTTTCTCTCTTTGTGACCTTTTAAAGTATAACTCATCCATGCTCTGGTCATTTCTACATTAAGTACTAGACCTTCCTGCAATCCTACTTTATCTTAACATTTGCTTCACCTCCCTCCAACTCAGGTAAAACGTTAGTTAATATGACCCTCATGTTTTGTTCCCCCAGTCATGTTAGCATCTTCTGAACATTTCTAAAGTCTGCCTCTTAGAAACTAACACTTCTTTTGTCCCCAGTTGTGCAAATCCATACCATGTTCTCTAATTCAAAAACCCCTCAATCTTACATAATAATGCTCTGCACTCTTCATGTATCCAGCAATTTTAAGGTGATCTCTGCCCACCTCTGACCTTAAGACATTCTCTCATCCTAGAGCACATTTCTTAAAAACTACTATGTATAAATACTTCTGCAAAAATTTAAAAAAAAAAAAAAAAAAAAGATTAATTACAAACAACCTGGAACAGTCAATTAATTATTTCTAACTTGGCCACCATAATGTAAAAACTGCATTTTTTTCTTGCCGCGTTTCCTCTTCTGCCCTCCCCATCTTCTCCATAGCATCCTTCTACCCCCAGATACATGCATACATGATGTTGCAAAAATGAAAGTAAAACACAGAGATATTTTGTGCTGAGAGCTTTAGCGTAACATCAAACAATGTAAATATTAGTTTCTATTTGCTATAATAATAATAATTCTTCAAGCTTTCCGGTTAGTAGAATAGTGCCATTGATGTCAGCAATTTACACCAGTTAATGGCCACACCTCAAGCTCATCAAGCGAGAATGCTAACAGCAATATTGACTCAAAAAGTTGGCACTATAATGTTATAACTTCTAGATAACATACACGATAGAAAAAACGAAGAAAAAGTAAATAATGCAAGTAAGACTCTGCAAAAAGCTAACAGCATACATAACGAGACAAAAACCACACTTAAAATTTTAAAAAACTCTTATTATCAACATGCTAAGAAACCCAATTAGCATACACAACCGCACAATGTGACAGAGCAAGTAATATACATTCAAAGGGAACCAAGGGAAAATTCCAGCTGCATAAAAGAGCACCAGCTCGCCTCTGCGGCGTGGACTACACAGAAGCAGGGGAGTCTCAGAGACGAGTGGCACGGCTCACCATGATGCTTGAGCAACTTGATGAGTAGCCTGCAGAGCCCTGAGAAGAAAGGAAGCTTTGCCCAAGTCCTACTGGGAAGGCAAAGGCTGTACCTGCTGCAATAGCCAGGCTGTCCTCTCGAGTAACAAACACACCTGAAAATGAGGACCTGAGGCTGATGCCCACCGTGTCATTTGTATCTCCTACACCGTACTAAGTAAATCTGACCTGACAGTGTGTTTGAACTACTCATCCTGTACCAAGTGTTGGCAACTTAAAGCCCTGCTCACCTGAAGAGATGGATATGCATTTTTGCTTCTAAAGGAAGTTTGTGCTGCTCTTCTGTACAACATACAGGCATGCTTAAGAAAAAAGGAAGCGAAGTATAAAATGGCTCTTAGAACACATATTGCAATCCTATCTATAAACCTATCACCAAAAATTATGGCACATTTCACGTTTCCTACACTAATAGGATGGCAATAAAGGAAAATTAAAGCCTAAAAGCTGGTTTAATATGCAGTGGGAGAAAAACACAAAATGTAGAGACACATACTTTTTAACTGACTAATGCAAATAGAAATGGATTTTATGAGCAAAAATGTCATTTAATCTCAGATTAAGCCTCCGGCAAAGACAAAGCAACTTTATCAATCCAGCAGAAGGAAGTCATCAATAACCAATTTCTGTACATGGGTAAATAGCAAGTTGGCTCTAGTTTCGACAGAACAAGCTCTCTAGGTGTAATAGAAATCCATCAGCTGGAAGCCCGTCAACCTAGAAATGTCAGTTTCTACAGTGGATAAGAAGCAGCACCTTATGTGGTTGGGTTTTTTTTTCCCTTTGCAACGGAAAAATTGAGGTGTTTTGTTTGTATAATTTTTACCTTTAAAATATAGCAACAGAACAAGCAGCAAAGTTATCTTGAAACTACATTCATAGCAAAGAAAATACATTAGACATTTAAACACTTAATTGCAATTCTTCTAGTAAAGCTTAAACACCTGCAACATTTTCAAAGAGAAACACAGATAATATTGAAAGTTCACATGAAATACTGAACCTGCTTATGAACTCAGAAGATGCTTTGTATGATCAAGAAAGATTCATTAAGATCATACATACAAGTAGTCACTTATTTCCTTTGAAAAGAGGAATATTTAAAGCTGGTTTAGGTGCAGATATTTTATTTTCAGACTCTACTGATTCAGCAACATAAGGAAAAAAAAACTGTGAAGTGACTCAGAACCTACTTGTGTAAGAAACTGAATACAGGCTATGTTGTGACTAAAGAAATTATTTAAAAAAAAAACAAAAACCCACCCCACCCCATTCTACATCTGCTCACCCACAAAATACATTTATTTATGAGGTGGTACAAGAGGATGGCCAAAAGACACTCAACAAGTAGCTCAGCTGTTATGCTTGAAGTCAGTACCCTTAGAAGTAGTAATAAATTTCATAGTATCAGCCACTTATACTAGTCATTTATTTCAGATGCAGTGCTTTTTATAAATAACAGCTTAAGGACATCTCTTACGGTCTGGATAAAATCTCTATGTAATTTCTACTTATTGTATGCTACAACAGCATCACGTTTCAAACAGTGGGAACCACAAAAAACTGAAGAAGCTAAAGGCAATGTAGCAATGACTATTAGTTTCAGAAAGCCTTCAGAAAATTGGCTTACAGCGAGAACTACATACCTTTGAGGTTCAAAGTCCCTGCCAAAAGCAGATCAAAGGTAATTCAAAGAATGCTAACAAGTTCTAGGTCACCACCATTGATGAAAAACTTCATTTCCAAGTATATTGACAGGAACTCCTCTTATACTCCAAGTCAAAACAGTCTGAAGCACATCTACATGCCTCCTTTGTCATCTAACCTAGTCTTGCCTACCATGTAGCTAACCAGGTGGCTATGAAGCACTGGCAATAAAATTCTGGAGATATATGCTTTGGTGCTTGACAAATAACACATTGGAGAGGAAAAAAATCCACAAACTTATACAAGAAATTAAATGAACAACCTTTGTAAGATCTAACCAGCAAGTACTGTGATCTCAGAGAAGCAAGACTGGGGAAATTAACATTTTAATAACAATTTCATTTGTTCCTCTTTTTCATTAGATCAAGTTAGTCTCTTATAGAATTGGTTAAGCTCAAAGACTAATTTGAAGAAAAGAGCTTGCTATGCCCTATGTTAATCACTGGGGAAGGTTTTTGTATTCATTCCCTACTGAATACACTAAATAGAAATGGGAATTAATACCTAATAGAGAATGAATAGAGAGGAAAAATTAAACTTTTTGCAGCAAATAGCACTGGCTATCTATGCAAGTAATGACTACCCAAGGATAGCAGAGTGTTGCAAAATATATCACAGGAATAGAAACGCACAAATATAAGACTAGTTAGCCAATAATACAAACTGCAAACACTTCAATAGAAGATTTCCTCAAAAGCATATTTGATAAAAAAATAATAGAATACCTTGAATGGGATGTTCTCTACTCCAATTCCCTACATATGAAATAGGAAGATAACTTCAAAAAAAGAGTGTTTATTTTTTCTGCCCTTAGTCTAGATACCTTTTTAAGGGGTATTTAATAGGATATTTAAGCATAGCTCTTTTAAAAACACAAATTGCGTTACTAGGAGAGTTAAAGGTAAAGCAATTACTGACCTCAGTAATACAAAACCAAATCCTTAATAGTCCTAATAAACAGAGATGAAAAATGGTGAAGCAGAATATGGATGACAAAACTTACTTCATATCATGGGACTGTAATTGACATGGTGACTCATTACTCTTCATTAAGCTAATGTGAAGAAATGAGGCAGTTAGCAATCTCCTGTGAACCAATAACAAGATACTTCTCAACCAAACTATTAGGGGGTGAGGTACTTAAAAGAGGTCAATTACTGGTACTGTGAGAGGTATGCTGAAGCCCCTTAACTGATTACATCAAACTTACTTGAAAGCCTGCACAGCTATCTTGTTTAGCTTAAAATAAGATCTTTAATATTTCCTGCTAAGTCATGATTTATGGTCAAATCAGTTTAGCTGTAAAACAATCCAGCTTCTCTGAAGGAAATGAAAAACTCTTATATTCTTTTAGAAGAAACTAAGATATTTGTTTTTTGTTAAATGCATTCAGTGCGATTATCAAAACATTTGTTTTAAATAAGTTTCTCAGCTTTTTAGACAAAGCAAAAGAGGAAGAAATAAAACTGGTGCAAATGGAAATCATTTTGCCAACTTATGCATCCATCTTCACGCACACACACATACAGAGCCTTCCTCATTAACTCCTCATCTGTAGGCCCAATGCATTGCAAACGTGTTTCAGGCATCAAGGAAGTAAACGCAACAGTCTTTCCTGAGCATGGCCTTGGTGCAAACAGCCAGCCATTATGAAATTCATTCCAGTCTCATTAACGAGTGAAGTTTGGAAGTGCAGCATTTTGGAGCCATAAAGAGATGATTTATAATGAGACTTCACTCAGTGGGAAGGCCGAAGTACAGCAGCTCTCTCTCCAAGTTATCATAATAGAAAGCTATTTAATGAGTGTGGGATTTCTTCGAGAATTCAAAAAAGACAGGATTTGGAAAAGGATGTGTTACATTATGCAGACACCCACATCACTGAACGTTTCTGCTACAGTAAAACTATCAAAATAAAAATTCTCGAAGTTGTTCCTATTTTGAGCTTTTGGCTTGCTTGTAATAAGCGCTTTCAAATGTAAAACACAGATTTGTAAAGATTAGCAAATAGACATAATTCCAGACAAAAAAAGTTAGCAAGGTTTAGTGAACTAAACTAGGTTCCCTAAGGTCAGGCACTGCATAGTGCAAACAAGAAAAACATTGTGCCCTGAGGCAAGACAGAGGCTGGCAAAGCAGTAACAGAAGAGCAGAGAGGTAACTTTCCTTGACAAATTCAGCAGAAGCCTGTGGCAGTTACCTGCCTCCTTAACAGCACCCTCCCCTGCAGGGGAGCACTAAGCATGCTGGTGGCCCAAATTCAATTGCACACAAACCTGAGTCCTCCCCTTAATCCAGTCCATATGATAGCTACATCCAGCCCCCAATAATGTGGGGTGTTTCGGTTTTGTTTTTTTAATAAATTTCAGTAACCCTTATGCCATAATCTTCATGCATAAATTGAGCACATAAGGGGTCTGCTTGTTAGAAATTAATCACCTGGCTTTCAGATTACATTAGTGAATTTGCTAATAAAGGATGGCAGTGGGAAGGAGAAGACAATGGAGCAGAATATGCCATACTTCTTAAAATCAAAGTGCAGGCATAACTGGACTAACACTCAAATCACATTTATTTTCTAACTAGTAAATTCAGACTGTGGCTTTTTCACAATATGAGAATTTAAACAGCAATGCTACTTCAGGAACTTCTGTTTATTTGTTTTCTTACGGTTTTCAGGGTGATCAGTTCCTTGTGCAAAGTGACAGCCCAATGGAGGGAACAGTGTATGGGGGTGGAAAGCTGAAGGAAGCAGTGTGACTTCATTAAGTCATGACTGCTACCAAAGACACCTATCAAACCATGACTTCCAAGAATATCACTAGGACAGCTGCACTCTTGACATGCACTGTAGCAAAACACACACACTTCAGCAAACTGAGACTTGTAATGGCAATACTTACATGAGAGCAGTTACAACTATTATACTTCAAGCGGTAACATTTGCTTTTTCTAAGTCTTGAAAAAAACAAAGTTCCTCTAAACATAAAATACATAACTTACATTAAAACAAGAAGTCCTTGAGCCATCATGCACAAAGAAGGATTACACAGCCACAAAATTCCCTCCCACCTGGCAGTCTTAACAACCATTCTACACAAGCTGCTTGCTTAGAACGTCAATACATAAGTTACCCATAATAAAGGTCCAAACTCCTTAGTCTTGCAGAAAGTTATGTGATATATTTCCTTATCCCTTGGAAGTATGCACATCTTCAGCTCCTTTGTAATCTTCAAATAGGAAGATGAACTTCACTGCTAGTGGTTTTTTTGTCTGTGCTTCAAACCATCTGCCCCACCCACAGATCCACCATCAGCTCATCATTCTCCTGCCAAAAGCACCTTAAGACTCCCTCTTAAACTGTCTCCATCTCTCCCTCATGGATGAAATAGCTATCCTTAAATACCTCCAAAAAGTGGAGATTCTTCCAAAGTTTTGCTACAAGTACTATGACGAAATACACCTGATACCAGATCAAGATCCTTCTTCTCTTGCCAGTTCTGACACAGATATAGCAGATTGCTTAACCACCTTCTGTCTCCCTTCACTCTAACCCTTCCCTACTGTCTCTAAATTCAGTTGTTACATTTGTAAAAGTAGCAGGAATTTGTAATGATGTTTTTTTCTATGATGCACAAGAAGATTCTGCTCCCTCCAAAGTGTTAATTATACAAATAATTAAGCACTACAGACAGCAGCGACCTCTTTTACTATGAGATCTGGACATTTTCTTCTAACGTGCTTCCACTGCAAACATATTTAACAGAAGTAACAGCTTTCAATGACTTCATTTTCATCTTTCTTCACCCTTAACTCCTTTTGCTGTTTGCTTCTGCCACATACTACACCGAAATGCAATGGTGCCTTTGGAAATGGTGGTGCCCACCTTTATGCCTAACGTCTTGTAAACTCTAATATGAGCCAACACGGCATCCCGGGAAGCCCAAGTACAATATCATCTACCTCTTAGTCTTCCAGAATTTTGTGATTTAAATATTCAGATAGACAGATATGGAGCAAGTCCGGCTAAACTGAGGTTGCATTCTTTACCCAACAATTTCAGCTACTTCTCTACTACAAAGAAATCGATTTGAAAGAATTAGTCGGTTTCAAACCATCATCAGTTACCTCGTTTGCCAGAATCTCACTAAGAAAAAAGACAAAAGACTTACTGTTCTTACGCATAAGTGAGGCGAGGTACGAAGGGAGAGATAGCATCTTTCATTAGAGCAATCAGCATAGCTAGAAAAACGTACATAATTGAAAAAAAAGTCAAAAAATGGACCCCCTCCCAGTGAAGTTTGTTACATTTTTTTACCATTTTGTTACCATTTTTTACCATTGACAATTATAAAACTTAGAGAAGTTAAAGCAATTTTAGCTACCAAAAAGAGTCTCTTCATCATTGCATAGTTTCCAGGTAAAGTGTCCAAAGCAGAAATGACGCTTTTATCACAATACAGCTGAAAGACACTAAGAATTTGCTCTCTTCTTAATACACAGCACTTCTATCAAATTCTTGCCTCACACAAGAATGGCCAAAATAATCCCAGAATTCTCTGTCCTTTAAAATAATGTTGAACAGGGCAATTTCAGACACCTTTTTGCTTTAGTGAGAGGAAGAAATGGAGTAAAAAGCTATAAATGTGATGGAAATGGAAGGGAATCTCACAAAAAAGAGAAGTAAGAGAACATAATTTAAAAGAGAGAAACAAAGATCAGAAAGCAAGAGAAAAAAAGAAGCAACAACACAGACATAAAGGAGAATAGTAATGGGTTAAAATAGGAAGAAATTCAAGTTCTTATCTTTTCCTCTCCCAAAGAGAGGTATGAATTTGAAAAACATGGGAAGTGGAGTAGAAGGTTACACAAAAATCTTCCATAGTAGAGCTATTCCAAACAAATCACAAAGTAAATGAAAGGAGACTGAAAAAAAGTTGAACATGAAAATAGAAAGACAACTTTTGGGTCTTTTAAAATAGACCCAAATTCTGCCTATCCTGAGTGGGTACAACAGAAGTAAACACAACACTTAAAATGATGAGATTCTCCTACTGCCAGCTCTGCAGCCAGCTGCTCTCCACCTACTAAACTAAAAGCCTGGGCAGACACTAAAAAATTAATTCCAGGAGACTACAGGAGATCTAGGGGTGAAAGTGAAAAAACTTAAGCAGGACTACTACAACTTGTACTAAAGCATCAAGACTCCTACCCAACATGTGTATATATATACATATATATTTTTACATATACACACATATTATTAATTTATTCTTTTATATATACCTCCCTTTGTAGGTGAGGCTGACACTGTGGTCCATAAATCCTTTGGCGTGTCAAGGGTTTATATTCAGTTCTTTTTTCTTCCAATTGCTTAATGAGGACATGACTAATTTCCATGTAATTAATTCTAAACTTTCTTTTCCACATAGAATTCTGGCTTGGGAGGACTCAGAACGGCAGGCTACCGGGATTTTTTAGCATTATGCATCCTGAGATGTCACAGAAAGGGACTGACCATGCTCAATTGATTTTCAAGACAGTAACTAGGCTGCAAAAAAGTCAGAGGTTGTTAATCATTTACACACTTCTCAACTTTGCCAATCAATGCGGAAAATAAATTTCTTGACCTTGCTTACAGAAAAAAAATGAGGATAACATTTAAAGACTAGGAGTACTCACGCATTATGGATTTATCTGGCTAGCAATATTCATTTTAGTGATGACAAATTTGACTGAAAAGGCTAACATTTTTAAATTACATACCTGCAAGTTTCATTAAAATTCCTTCTTATCTGCACAAGAACAGAAAAATTGTTAACTAAAATACATGGAGGGACAGAAATGACAACTGCTAAATTTTTCAGGAGTCCTTCTGAAGGGACCTTGACATTTTTCCAGTTATTAAAAATTACATCTTCTAGAATTCACATATCTAAATAGGAAGTAAACTGTAAAGACTACCCTGTAGTGGTATTTGTACTTCTCTGAAACAAAGTTTTTCAGTATTGCTGTGTTGTTTGTCTGAGGTGATTTCTGAGATTAATGTTTCTAATATTAAAATGATGAAAATTATGAAAATAATAAAACCATCACAATCCTGAAAGCTCCAGTGACTCTTTTTTCAATCACTTACTAGCTTGGAAGCATTAACATCTTAAATGTTTGAGAGTGAAATGCCTTAGGGGTGGACCCCACAGAAATCAACACTGTGGATAAAATTATGTCTAGGCTAGGCCCTAAAAAATGCCAGATTTCATTTCTTATTCACAAATGATAGGATTAGGCAGTTGGACCTTTTTTGAGAAAACAGTGTCTTTTCCTTCCTTTTGGTCAGTGACTTTCCAGAATCATGGTGATGACCTCCGTTTCAAGAGAAAACTAGAATTGCCACATTTCAATCTGTATGTGTTATGACAGACCTCAGACTGCACAGACATTGTCTTCCTACAACCATCATTTTCTTTTCTCAAAGTTGATCATTTCTGCATGCGGTGCAACGATTAGGTTCCAGTTGACAACAATGAGCATGAGTAAGTATGACTCAAGTGCTTTGTTTTGGAGACTTAAACTCTGGTATCTCATAGAAAAAGTAATTAGTTTAGTATCTATTTGAGCATATACTCGTTGCTTAGAGCTCATAGGGCATATGGCAGCCCTAGTATGCTAAAGCACAAGTGGGATGAAGCACTCTGAAATCCTGACGGCACAGAAGTAAAGGTGGGTGGGGTATGCAGACCCGGGTGGGCTTTACAAGAGCTCTGTGCTTAAACTTGTCAGTGTAAGCCTAAAAGCAGCTGCTTAAGAACTTAAGGATGGTACTTAGAGACCCTGTTCAACTGCAGGTGACAGACGAACGGGACCTGAAGACCTACCTTTTGGACTGGGGCAAATGTGATAATTTAGAATCAATTGTGCTCCTAAGTCCTTTGCATCTTGGCTCAAGTGCTTGTGTGAAAGGTTTACATACTTTCCACACACTACAAGCATAAATGAAGGGGAATTTAAACCAATAGTTAAATTATGAAAAACACCGCCTACCGGCTGCAACAGACCTCCCTCAGACAAGAACATTAACAGCTGGGGCTGACCTCACTCCTGTCAAACCCACAGTCAGCCTTTGAATCTTATCACAGAAATAACTGGAAGGCTAGAAAACCCACTTCATTTTAATTTTTTGTTATTTGCTTTCTGAAATCCCAGATTAAAAAGGTTTACATTCTTAAGCACTGGCCAAAACCATAAGGACTATGTATAATGGTTTGGGTTTTTTTTTTCTTCCACGAAAGCTGAGATTCTCACTGGGACAGATGTTACAAGTGTATAATTCGTTGCTCACAGTTTACAGTATGTTTTGCTAAAGGGCTGTGGCTTGTCAGAAGAGCATTGGGCTGACTGTAGCTTGTAGCTGACTGTCTTACCAGGCAGCTACACGTTGGTACAAGCAGGACGTTGGGAAGGAGGAGGGAGCAATCTCTCAGAGAGCACCAAACTGGGAAATGCTGCTGCAGTGCAGGGGACAACAGAGAAAGCTGTGGGAAGCAATGAGTCATGAGGATGAGAACAGGAGGCTTGAGAAAAGTAGGGAACCAGGTGTCTGAGACAATAGGCAGACTTTTCTAGACCTGCAGGAGACCACAAAGATCCATCTAAACAGGGAGAACTAAGAGGCCTTGCTCTTACAGGGACCAAAAGTAGGCAAAGACAAAAACCTTCTTTCAAATATAGCTATTTGAGTATACATCGCCCAGCATATCTGTTCTCTCTCTTCTATGAGATTCTGCTTTTTTTTTTTTTTAATATTTGTATTTAAAAAAAAAAGAAAAAAACTATAAAAGTTTTAAAGATTCTTGGTGTATGCTCTTTAAGGAAAAAGTCCAGAGAGGACACCTCTTAGACCTCTGTCTAAGGCTCAAAATGCTGAGAAAACTGACACATCAATCGGAACTGCATGAGGTGCCTTCTTGAAAGTACTGTCAATAAATTATTCTTTGCAAACAAAGCCATTTGCTTTAAACAATATTATTGATCCTGACAGAAAGAAACCTTATTGAATAAAAGGGCAACTTCTCTTTGCATTAACTTATCATTTTTGCAAATGGAAAAGATCAACCAACATACAGCATTTTGCCACTAACAGCAAAAATCTAGCATTTCTCTAAGGTCAGCAGCAAAACCTACCCCACTGGGTAGAGAAGAGATTAAAAAGAGTGCCCAGGAAGCTGGAAGCTAGGCTGTCCTTGCCCGAGATCTAAGCTAGAGTACAATCCTGGAGGGGTTTCCTCCAGCTCAGGGCTGCAACGTGAGCACGTAGGATATTAAGTACACTTGGTCACAATCTGCCACCTCCCTGCCAGATTCAATTATTGCTTTTTAACAATTTCCTTTAAGGACAGGAACCTGATAACCAACTTGGCTGTGCAGAATCCAACTTTACACCCCCAAAAAACAATTGAAGTACAACTAGGAAGATCTTTAAGTAAATGTCTGTTTGTTTAAAAGTGTTTCAACGTATCAGGATTAGTTCTAAAAATGCAAGAGTGACAACAGTCGCAGCTTGATGAGGAGGTAGGTAAGGAGACAGCAGAAACGTGCATTAAGGTTCTTTAAGTCACTATGGATGAGTGCAGAATAATGCAGGATGTCTAAGTATTTTGCAAGAACAAAGTTCTTTCCTGGAAAGGAAAGCAGATGAGGAAAAAGTGCTTGAGCTTTTCTTTTTGAATGCTACAATTTGTTCATTTTTACGCTGAATCTATCCAACAGGAATATTTTATGCAAATTCACCTGTCTTTTGAGTATTTCCTAACAATTTACAAAGCCAGACAGCAGTGGACCCCAAGCAGGGTAGTATCTAACCTTTTCTGATGATGCAGCTAGTATTGCTGGAACAACCGCTAACTTAGAGAGTAATTTTTCTCTTTTATTCCACAATTGCAATTCATGCAGAATTTTCATTTAAAGTGTCGTGAATGCTAAGCATGTTGTCCTTCCATAGCTGTAGCCTGGAAAAGGTTATTTTACAGATCAGTGAGAAAGAAAAGGGTATCCTTTGTATGTTAAAATACGGACTTTCAAATTCTGAAAAGAAATAAAAATCCAAAAATGTAATATGACTTGCAAAAATTCCAGCATTGCTTATATCATGTTGTTTTTCTGTGACAATATAATTAATCAATATGAAAAGGCTTGTGTATTCAGGAGCATACATACAGATGAAGACTTACAGATATTTATGTACGGTTAGAAAAGGAAAAGCAGCAGCTAAGACATATTTTATTCCTGAAATTTCATTTAACAAAGACCGCTCCATACAAGTCACTTTAATACAGCAGCACAAGTGTGTTTCAGTGCCATCTAGCTAACGCTCAAGGTAACTTGCATCATTACACAGAGATCTTTTTTTCCTGCAAATATCCTTTCTTCAATAAAAAACAAATGGAGAAGTGGCACATTGTTTTTGCTTCAGATCCATCAACATGTTGAAGCATAAAAAACTTGGGTTGCTCTTGAAATACTTGAGCTTTGATGTATTTAAGTGAGGAATGTTAAAAATGTAACCCCAAAACACTTTATGCTGTGACTGAGTTCTTGATCTGGACAGATCCACATGACTGAGTACTTCAAATAATGTTCTTTCAAGTATAAACATATTAGGTGTCATTATGCAACCATTCTGTTCAATTCTTTTGTGCCATACATTAATGGAAGGCTTGAGACAAATAAAAAAAAAAAAAAAAAGAAAAGAAAAAGCAAAGAAGGAAGACCATTTCAGCTTGTTTTAATAAATGAAAAGAGTATTGATTTCTAAAGAAACGAAATTTGTAAGAGCAAGTGAAGAACATACTTTGAAGAGTGGAACACTATGCTTTAAATCCTCTGAAACTTCATTTTGCCTTCTCTATAGATCAAATTTCCAGATAGTTAAGTCAGGTGCAGTCCTCACCACGTCATTGTGACTGTGTTAACACCAACAACAAATGTGCAAGCTCTTTCTGAACTTTAATCAAAATTCTCCAGATTAAAATAATTTGACAGTCTAACACTTCTCCCTCCAGCCCAAAATAGATGAGAGGAAAAATGGTTTCTTTTGACTCAGCGATGTGATTTTATGCCTCTAAGAACCATAATTGATCATAATGGCCCAGCTTTAAATCCTACTGGCTTGAAGCTGTAGTATTCAAACCTCTTCAGGACTATCTGAATAGCCAGCATATACCTGGTAAGTCATGCCACTGAATCTCAGAAAAGAATAAGTACATAACCAAAATCATGCTTGTTTTCCCCTACACAGTAACTGCATTTTGAATTGCAGATTGTGAGAGCAATTGCTTCCTTAGCAAAAAAAAAAAAAAAAAAAAAAAAACCAACCACAAAAAACCCCCAAACAAATTCAAAAACTCAGCCAGCCAAGAAGGAAAAAAAAAAAAACCAACCCACAAGTTGCAAAAGCACAAAGTAGAAGGTGGAACATTGTACCAAGGCCAAATGAACCTACTAGACAATTCTGCAATAAAGTTACTCTTTACTTCTTCTGTTACATAATCTTTCACCACTTAATCCCCTTGTCCCTATGTTCTTCTTTTGCTAACATTTAACTAATTCCCCACCACGTACCTAATGAAACTTTTTACCAATAGTTTAATAGTGAGGTTTCTCAAAGGGCATTGCAAAACATTTCAGGAAGGGTATTATGAAGAATAAGAAATGTCACTGAACAAAATATGAGTGGGATTAAAACACAGTATAGCAACCTGCTCCTGAGACCTGTTGTGTTTGCTCCAGTTGAGCAGAAGCAGCAGCAAAAAGCTTGCTCCAGCAAACTCTGCTTTCCTTCCCTGCCCTCCCAGCTCTTCCTCCCCTGCCCACCTCTACTCTCAGTGGGATACAGGCTCCTTTTCTCTACTCCTTCCCACCAGCCGTCCCACCTGAGAACTCCCTCTTTGGCAGCTGGCTGGGACACCTCTTTTGGTTGCAGATCGGTAGGGAGTAAAGGAAGAGCAATGCAGTAAAACAAGGCAGAAGGAGCTTTTCAAGGCAGCTGTGACAGTGAAACAACACAGCCTGAAGGGGGCCTAAAGAAAAATGAGCCAGTAAGTGGACTAAAGATGAGGTGTTTAGAGCAGTGACATTTTTGATAGTCTATCTATGTTCAGACTGGAGAAAAATTTCAGATACTGAAGGCAGAGAGAACACACTCACATAATGAATTGGCAGGGATTTGGCTGGGTGCGCTAAAACAACTATTTAAGTATTCTCCCATCCTGCTAGACATATGGAATCATAGAATAGTTTGGGTTGGAAGGGACTGTTAGAGGCCATCTCATCCAAACACCCCTGCAATGAGCAGGGACATCTTCAACTAGATATAGACAACCTCCACAGCACATAAAGAGACTGCATAATTTTTCATACATTTGGGGGTTTCAGTGTTTATGTTTGATATTTTATTTTTTTTAATACCATTGGTAAATGGTATTAAAATACCATAAAATTACCAATACAATGGTAAATTTGTCTGAATAAATTAACTGTTCTTCAGATGATCACGATACTTCCAAACTGACAATAACCACCAGCTCTACATAAACTCATTTCCTTTTGTGAATTAACTACCCTCATTATTTCATTAACATTAACTGCTTAGGGATAAGCCTGAAAGTTTCCAGCGGAGTCTAAAGAGGGTTAAAACAGCTTTGAGAAAGCCAAGCTTAGCTTTTGGGGTGGATAAACAAATGAAGAATGAAGGGAGCTACTTGGAGATATTTTTGGTTGGCTAATCATCTTCATGTTATCCAAAGTCAAAAACTTCCTCTAAGTCTTCACCAGTTTGTGTGTCTTGTAAACAGATTGATAAATAAAAATTGATTGATAAATAAAAAGTATTACCGAATATGTCTAACTGCTGTTTTCATAGTGATAATCACATGTCTTTTCAACAGTCTCACCCATAAATAAAGCAGATATTAGCAGATATGAGCAACTGAAAAATCAGAGCCGTCCCAAACATATAACTGATCTCAAATTCCCCCCGTTTTCCTCCACCGCATCTAGAAGAAACTGGGACAGTGAAGAACATGAAGAGCAACCTGGGTACACTGAATGCGTGTTTGATAGGCAAACACTAAAAGTTATTGAATGTCTGCAAGAGTTGTACTTTGTAAAGCAGCATCTCTCTTCTCCATGACCAAGTCAGCTGTTCTTACAGGCCAAGATCTCTGGGACAGCGATGGGTCCACCTTTAGACTTAGAGAAAGATGCGCACACTGTGCTTGGTCATGGAGCAATGTTCATAGACGATTCATATAGTGCTTTACCCCGGAAACAAAGTTCAAATAGGAATATGAGCCTGGAAAGTGTAACATGTACATCTCTGGGAATGTAAAGCCTATTTTAGGAATTAGCTCAGTTTTTCTTACCTTCTCATGTCCGTCTTGGATGCTAATTTGCACAGCCATTAGGCAACTACAAATAGCTTGTACAAAAAGCTGGCTACCTTCCAAAAATTTCTCATAGCTGCCTGCTATCGAGGAAATACTTTAATGAATAACTTAAAGCAATGGTATACATGTTTGTTTTGAAATCATGTAACAAGTACTTTGTATGCGCTAAACAAAAGTCATGTGAGAAAGATCAAAAAAGATTAACAAATAATTTTCAGAAATTATTTAGAAAGCTATCTCCTGACCCCACACAATTTTTCCACAATGATTGCAAATCATCGGTGTGTATTAATTGTGCTTACAACTCTGACACTCTTACAGACACCTTCTTCTCTGCTATACAAACCTATGAGATTAGACAACTTGTCCAACGGATTAGAGTAATTGTGTTAATTCCTAGATAAATATGTCTAGTGGGGATGCTGCCTGGTTTGGCCATCATGGTACAGCTGATGCACTTCCATCAAGTTGTCAATCATCTTCTGACAGGCTTTCAGCACTCATGACCCTGCTGGGAAATGCTGGGTGGTGCTTTATCAGGTGTAGTGCTTGCACGGAGAGCAGGAGGAGGGAAGCAGCAGGGGAGGCACTGGGTAAACCCATGGAATCTGACCTTTCGCTTTGGGCACCTCCTTGCATTTTGGCTTTGTCCCAGGTGGCCAACAGTCGTGCTATTTTATAGAAATCTTTTGTTAAGTAAGTGTGAAGTGTTCAGTGCAAGTTCCTAACGGATTGCACATCTGGCATAACAGGCAAACATGACCCATGTGAGGCCGCAAATCTGTAGGTCAGAAAGGAAGCCTGTAAAGGTGGGAAACGACCACCTTTTTAAGAGAAAATCTCCTTTGCACCAAACTAACTTAGCTTCAGTGAACAGTGAACTCTTGATGAGTAACTGCAAGACCTGCTAACAGAAATATGAAGATAGAGCAGTATCCAGTACAGCAGATAAAGCTCAAATGAAGAAACTTACGACTTAATATCATAGATATCTCCTCCATAAACTACAAGATCTATATGCAAATCACAACATTTCTCTAAAGACTAAGGTATTTCCAATCTTTACACTGCTATCTTCACAGCCATTTTAAATCACACAACTTGGCAGAACTGATTAGGAGTCTGATCAAGTTAACATCCATAAAAAGAAGGGAAGATCCACCACTTAATTTAGCTGGCATTCATTCCTCTTAAAGCAGTGGAGGCTTAATGTACTCTGATAAACGGGTAGATGAGAAAAGTTACTAAACATCTCTACTGACAGAGTTCAATTCAGGATGTAAAACTACAAATGGAAAAGCTGTAATTTTACCACTAGACAAAATGATCATATTCTGAAATTCTTCTAACACCAAGCCTTTTCTTGACACAAATTAATCTCCAAATGTTAAGACTAGATATTCCCTATATCTGTTTTTTGATTAAGACTTATTTAGGAAGTTTCTCAGTAAAAGAATCACGCAGACAAAAGAGATTGTCTTCAAAATTGCTGGTCTCTTAGAAACTTCATAAAAGGACTCCATTTGTACTTGAAGGAAGAAGAATTTACACCATAAATACCATTTACAGACAACCCCATTCCTTTCTATTGCTGTTTAACTGCACTACTTCCAGAAATACGTCAATAAAGTTATAGTAAACCAGCCTATAGAAATGAATCTTTTTAGAGGATAGCTGCACATGGAAATCATGGAAATAGTGTACTACTATTATTCCTAATTCACAGAAAAAAGAATCTAGGCAGAATAATGAACTTGCCTATGGTAATAGTGGGTCAATGGTAAAGCCTGCCAGTCCCCAAGATACCTAAAACTCCTACTCGTCTTGCCACACCAGGAGCACATGGGAACTATTTTAGCAGAGAATACTAACAGAGGCAAGGGCAAGGCAAATATTGTCAGATGTCTGGAGACAAGACTTTGAGGCATTGTGTGAGGCAAACATTTTATTCCTTGTTCGGATACATTTCTGAGATAGCCCTTGATAGGGATTAATAAATACTAGAAAACCTAAAGAATATTTTGAATAGATACTGTATATATTTAAAACTTTGGCCACAAAGTTGAGAATTTTTCAGCTAACTGATGAGCATTTCTATTCATACTGTATTAAAAGGAACTTTTTTGTACATACAGACCATCCAGACTCTCCTATAAGCTGTACACAGCGTATTGCTTTGGAGTTCCCACCGCAAAAGCAAGGGAAAGCAAAATGACAAGAGAAAATAACATGACATAGTTCACAGTGGACACAGGTTGATATAGAGAGGAATAGTTTGGTAGCAACCCTTTTCCAGGATTGTCTTAAAACAAAGAAAAAAAAAAATCAGATTGAAAACACACTTTCTGACAAATCCTCTTCTGTTATTTGTTTCTGAATATTTTGAATGAGGAAGGGTTTTCATATCAGCTGATGCTGTGCTACATAAGAACAGCTCCCATGTAAGTAATGAGGATGGAAAGAAAATTTTGTTCCTAATTCAGATGTTCCTACAGAATACCTTCCTACTTCTGCCTGATAGCACCTGCAGAGTAGGAACACATGTCAATATTATATAAAAGTTGAAAGCTCATGGATTTCTGGAGGAGTGAAAAACAAAGGAAAAAAAATATTTTAAGCCACCTACACACAATTGGCTGACAAGAATTAGCACTAATGAAGCCTGCTTTCCACTGAATGCACACCCCATGACCAGACTCTTTGTGCCTGCTACGATGCAATTTTTCAGAATTCAGAAAGCATTGCTGCTGCATGGATTTTTGATGCCTAACAAGGTGCTCCTGAGTTATTTTTCTCTCAGGGCAATTTGATGTCTCTTCTCTATTCTGAGTCCAATTTTAATGAAGCTTGTAAGAGCTCCACCTTTGAGAACATTGTTCCTCTGTCAAATTCACTTCTCCCTGACTGATGGACACTAAAATAAATGAGTAGAAAGGTGGACAGAAATATCAAGCATGGTACTGTAAGCTGCGTGTCCTTTAAAATAAATTTACACTAAACCAACACTACTAGTTCCTGATACAACACCATCCAAAGATTGTTAACTTTCTAAAAATATTTTGTGAGCTAAAACTTGATAATTTTCTATCTGTAATATAAATCTATTTTTTGTCACTTTCCAAAGAATCATACCTTATGCTCTGTGCTAAATTTTGACCTGGACAATTTTTATAGCTGTCTTATAAATTCTAGAAATAAGTTGGGAAGTAGCATCTTCTTGTTGAAGCCACTTTAGGAGGATACTTGGAGGAAAATAACAACAATGGTATTTCATTGAAAGGGTGGGGAGAAGTTAAGACGGCTAAAGCTGATGGTTCTAGGATTATCAGGAAGAGTCCTGAAATTAAATTCCCTCTGTAGTACAAAACAGAATTTGAACAATTAGAAAAGGGAAGGGAATTAGCACAAAACAATTGTGCTAATTACCTGCAGCTTGCAGACATGGGTTTTAATAATTTTCTATTTCTCTGATTTATAACAAATGATCTACTTCCAGTAGTTGGCTTCAGGTCTTTGTTTCTGATTTGGGTGAAGCAAGCTCAAAAATGTGTTGTCCCCTTGCCTCTCCACACAAGGGACAATGCTACTGAACCAGCCTATTCCCTTGGGTCCTGCAGCCCCTTATGCCATGGTTGTGACAGATACCTTTGTACCTCCTACAGCACTGGGCTGACAAGACTGTACTTACTTGGTTCATGCCTGGAATGAGCTGCTAGCAGTAATCTGTGCAGTTATGGATTAAATGCTAAAACTGTCAGCTTAAGACTTATCTTTTCCCACTGGCTTTTTCCTAAGCCATCTCAGTGATGTGGATCTCAACAAGCTTTACTCTTGCTTAATAATTGAGAAACACTCTGGGGTCTGAAGACTTCATTATAAATACACTGACTGATCAACTTTCATTAGTGATGTTACCTTCAGACTGACAAGTTTGGTTTTAAGTGGCATCATACATAAAGTAGTTCATAAAACAGAAGGCAGGGGACTTCAACTTTCTGTAAAAATGTACCATAACATTCACTAATTTGGAGGAATATTTTCCCTTTTAGGTTTGATGGGTGGAGAAAGTGAGGACCCCCTGGTGCTCCATACACATATTTTTATGATGATTTACTTGACAGGGGAGAGACTTGACAGCATAACCTTCCGAGAGGCTGGTATTTTCCAGAAATACACAATAAAATGTTAAAATATGCTAAAAGCTCTTCAGCTTATCCCATCAACTCAAAAAATCTGCTGTCACTCAGGCGTCTGTATGAGTTGCTGTTAAATCAGTTGCTGTTTAACATTTATATAAATAGTTGACAATAGAAAGTAAGATTGGTCAAATGCATTTTAAAATCCTTCTTCATAATAAAAATTTCAAGTAGCCCTAGAGAGAGACACACACACACCACAATCTCACTGGCAAAGTATCTCTTCAATATGGTTGATAGAGATGCATGGAAAATTAGCAGGTCTTTCAGGTTCAGTGATTTTTTGCTACTTCATTTTCTTCCTGGAATATTAAAGATTATATATTTAGATAAGATTGAAATTTTCACCTTTAGTTATCATTGATCACATAAAAACAACAATAAACAGTTTTGTCCTTGGGACACTACAGAGCTCACATGAGAGCAGTTGGTTTTGTTTTTACTAAAAAAAAAGCCTTCTAAGAGAAGTCTACTGTCTTGTTATGTATAAATGAATTGTGCCTAGATTTGGTGTGTATGACATCATTCTTCTAAAGCAAAGGGCTATTTCACAGAAATTAGTTGAAGAAAAGTGTTGTTCAGGTCTTGGCCTGATGTATTGGGTGGTTATGGCAGAGTCTGGACTGACCTGTCTAGCCAATGTGCACATACACCCAAATTGTATTTTCTCCTCTCTCTTCTTCAGATTTGTATTTTTATAGGATGTGTTTCCTCTGACAAAGCATGAAGGTAAAGACAAGATGTAAAAGTATCAGACAATTCACTATGAACTTATAACACATTCCACTTCCATAATTTACCTACTTTTTTCCTCCTGATTATAAAATTCTCCAATCTGTCTCTGTTCATACCATATAATAGCCTTCCATCTTTAACTTGAAGGAATATTCCCACAATCTGGTATAAAAGAGGCTCATTCTTTGCTAGAGGACACAAAAAAAGTCCATTCAAGCACTGTATTTTTATTATTCAATTATTTATAAATTAACAGTCCACCCTCAGTCATCTTTATGCTGAACTTGTATATTTTCTTTTCTGGCTTCCCTTATTAAAAAAAAATTCAAAGCACCTAAGTTTCTGCTGCTTTTGTCCGGTTTCTAACTTTCTTTACCCATAATCATCTCATGTGGAGAAAATTCTGAAACAGTTTTGGCTTTCAAAGGTTAAAAAGTTATATAGTGAGGAATAAATTCATTTTTGCATTATGGCAGAATAGCATAGCCCATAGAATCTATTTCAGTGATGGTTTCTCTCCTACCACAGCACGCAAACATTCAGGTTGAATTCACTGATCCCTATCATTTTTAGGAAGATATGGTAGGACACACTTTTGCAATTAGCATTTTCATATTATTCCTCTCCTAACATCTGGTTTGGATTTTGTAACACCACCACCCAAAATTTCTTTACACAGCTGGCCTTTTTTTCAAACAAATCCACTGCATTAACTAGCATTTTTTCACACAAATTTTCATATCCACATTTCTAATCCATTTTTGGTAGTAGTCCCTAAACACTTACCTATATCCTCATAAATTCCAGGACTCTAAACCCTCTTTAATTCAATCACAATGGCACTCTTCTGACATAACAGTTAATAGTATAAGTTAGCAATACTTGTAAATGGTAAGTGGAAGATAGGAAGGGCAAAGCAACTAAAGATAGGAAGCACAAAGGCAACTTTAGGTATGGTACTAACTGATACCTGAGTGAACATATGTGATGATTAGTTTTAGATTACCATTTCTTACAAGCAAATTCACTCTCATCTCTTAAAGCCACTTTGAAAGTTCATGTCGTTAAGTTTAGGTCCCCACTTCCAGTTCCAAATGTACACGAGCACAACAGAGCACCTATTAAAGACACACTTGGCAACATAAAAATCACAGCAGATGGGCAAAGTGCAGCAGCACAGGGGTTGAGTTTAGTAGGCCAAAACCAAAAAAAGCATGCTTCTCAGATGCTCTGTTGTAATACAAGGACAAGATACATAAAATAGGTATTTCTTAGTCATCTGGAAATGTTTCAAATGACCTCAATAATTACCTCTGTTAGCTTGAGAGCTGTCATTTGTGTTATCTCCTTTCACTTGTGGTATACTTGAGTCCTTTAATTACAAAATCCTCTATAAATTTCATTAGTGCATTTTAAGCAACTCCTATCAAATATTTACAAGGACATGCAATAATACAGACCCAAATATAAGCTTCTAACATAACAATTATTTGTGACAAGGTCTTTTATCCCTCTGGTTTGTCTGTCAGCAACACAGGTTTTCATCCACATGGTAAGTCTTAACAAAACCAATGTGTTATTTTTAAAGCAAAATTGAGATGGATAAGAAATAAATAGAACTGCAGGATTCAAAATTCAGACAACAAATTTTTGAAACCACTGGAAAGAATCTGTGTATTTTTAATTGAATTTTTACATTTAAAAATTCAGAATTTCTAGGTAAGATGAACCACCATCCCTTCAAAAGCGTATGATCTACCTACTAAATGAATGCATATCAAAAAATGAATGTACACACATTCCTCCCTGTATACAATGCTGAGTGGGAAACTAAAACCTTAATGCCTGAGCTCTAATTTAAACTATGAACTCAAGATCCAATGACATTAAGAATTCTTATTTTCCTTATTACATTCCATTCTCTTCATCATCTTGTTTTACTTTACAATCTTTCTAAACAAACAAAAAAAAAGGATTAACTTCATGTACATTCTTCCTTGTTTCCCAGCTACTCAAACTGGTCTGTTATTCTTAAAAAATTATTTTAGAGACAAAGTCTGCATTCTGGTTTTGCATAGTTTTCTGGGTTTTTGGGGGGCAGATGGGGTTTGGTATTTTCAGCCCCTCCTCACGGTCTCTAGTGAAGTTCTTCCCTTTTTCTGTTGCTAACAGTCTCTTTCACTTCACTCTCTTTACCAACCATTAAATCATTCTGGTTTTCACTGCCCTTGGGTTTCTTCTGTCCACGTATTCTTTTATTTCCCTTTTACAAAAGTAATGTTGTTCGTTATTAAAAGCATTTGTTAACTTCAGGAGAAAATGCTACTTGGGTACCAAATCATGTCATGATCCTGGTATTTCCAGTCACTTACCCACAACTTTCTCTCATATTTAAGTAGCCCCATGACAATCTTGTATTCTTTTCTACAACGTATCAAATCTGGATGTCGCTGACAGGCAGTTCAAATAGGCTAAAGGAGATTAACTAGGACTAAGCAACAGGAATTTTGACTTTGTATCAAGCATTTCAATGTGATCTTCATCCAAATAATTTTTGTGCATTTGAAAAATGTCACAGCTTTTTAGAGATGGAGATAAACCTTAAAAAACAAATCTGTACTCCCAGATTAAGGCATATGTACAATAATCCCACACTTCAGTATTAGAGAAATCTTCTAGTAGGACAATAATCCTTTAAAGTCCATTGCTGCTGTGAAATTCAGACAGAAAGTCCTTAGCATCCAGTGGGGTCCAAACAGTATGCTTAATGTAGAAATTGATTAACCAGACCTGAGTGGCAGCCATAGCTGCATTAACATTTCCTAACTGAAGTAGTTATGGGTAAACATTTAGGATTTATTTATCTGTATTACCCACTGCCAAAATTTTTTACGATCCAAAGGACACAACAGTTGCCGACAAATCTGCACAAGAAGGAAAAGCTACCCAAAACACAGTCATCTTTCCCTTTTCTGCTATTTCTCCAATAACTTGAAAAATATCAAGAGAACCTTGTTGCAGATGGACTTTGAAAACCATGCACTATCTTGTCAAAAAACAAAAAGCCTTTTTACCAATGCTTTTGACAGTTTAGATCTTGTTTAATCAGCCTCCCTCTAGATACTCTGTCTTCAAGCCCAGTCATTCATGGCCCACACAGCAAGAAAACACAGTCAAATACCAACCAAAGCAAAATTTGTGAAGCAAATCTTGACTAAGAACTCGCAGGATCTTGCAAACACATTTGTTCATTCAAAAAAAAAAAAAAAGTTTACCATTACTCTTGTAAAGGACAGCACATAGAAAAAGGATATAACATTCCAGTGCAGAACTGCTGAAGTTGTGATAATGTTAACTGGACATTTACATTTTATTAAGCTTTCACGAGGAGTCTATATTTCTACAAGCAGCCTATGTAATTCATAATTGGCTGTAGCCGAGCGTTAATGGCAGAATATATCAGATTACCAAAAAACCAAAACCCAACATACTTGAATTTCCACAGCCACAAAAACTACCAACAGGAAAAGAATAATGGAAAACAATGTACTTGTTTGCTTTAATGCACAGAAAACTGAGTTTCCTGGAGGGATTCAACATAACACAATATGCAAATACATACTATTTTAAAAAGCAGTTCTAGAATTTTTAGTGAGAAAATTTCTGAGCTGTTTTGCTGCACCTCTTCATGCTCAAAGTCTGTTGACGCTGAGCAGCATGGCTTTGGGACACTCATAAAGGTTAAGTCTGCAGTAAGCTTTTGGACATTCAAGTTGCTTTGTGGATCGTTGGGTGTTTTTTTTTTTTTATACCATTTTTAAAAACAAATCTGAATATTTCAAATGGTTTGTCTATCATACTAAAATAACATTTAATCAAACTACTGTAACCAAGCCCAGTGCATGAAATAGCAAAACAGACCATCTGAGAGACAGACAGACAGACTGAAAAAGCTCCCCCTGAGGGTTTGAAGCTGTCTGCTACACTACAAGTAAAACAAATGACTGTATTAAAAAATGAATTTATTACCCCAGTGAGGCAATATGTTGGTTGCTAACCATCAAGTGCCACAGAACATGAGGTCACTTATCGAATAAGATTTTATAAAATTTCACTTTTCATTAGTCTGACAAAACTTCAAAGAAAACATACAGACACTGTCTATAATAAGGATAGAGGACAGGTGCTGCATCCTCTGGCTGGTAAGAACAGCTCTGTTGATTAACATAGGAATGGTTAGCCTGTATAGGTTCCAAATTTTTGCTTCCATATTGTACACTCAGCTTTTCAACCAATCCTTCATTACTCATTTCTCCCTTTCTTCCCTACACTTTAGGCAGCTAGTCCAAAGGGCTGGACTTAAGCAGGCACTGAAATTCCTTCATTAGAATATAGAGGAAAAAAAAAACAAAAACAAAAAAGCAGCTTTAATTAGGACTGGTTTAGACCTGAAGCTAAAAACACTGAGCATTAAGGACTATGTCAAAGACCATTGTTTTCATTAATAAACCTACTAAATCACTGCTGTTTCAGAATAAGGCTATCATTTGAGACTGAATTTATTTCTAGTAGGAAACCAGGCTATAACTGAAAGAGAGATCTATGCCATGTAGCTATTGCACAATACATCACTTCCTTACTGGATGTGTATTTGCAGTCACAAATATGAACAAAGCAAATATTAGTGAATAAGCTACACAGAGACCCGTATCTTCATTATTTCACCTGGTGATGGCAGGGGTTATTATCAAATTATCAGAGCACAGAGGAGCCATCTGGGTACTGCAGAGCCTTGGAGACCAACATGAGAGCACAAGGACACATCAACCTTTTTGCTACTGTGCACAGATTGCTGACAACACACCATATCATGAGCCTGGCAGTGCCAAGGTAGAAACAGTTATTTGCAAGGGTCTAGAGCTAATATAGTACCAGATATATCATGGTCTATGATGGAGCAAAAACAACTTTCTAGAGTAAAAATTGATGGATTTAAGAGATGTGTGTTTTTTAAAGTTGTATTTAGTTACATCTTCAAAATGCATCAACACCGAACTACCAAAACAATAATTAGAATATGAACATACAGGTATAGTGCTTTTTTTTTTTAAAAAAAAAAAAAAAAAAAAGCATTTGGGTTACATATAATAACTAAAGTGTAACTAGAGGTAAAAATAGAGATCAAGTAACCTGCCACAACTGCAACCACCTCACAGTTCCGTTTTATTGTACCCTAAAAAGCAAGTTAGGAATGATTTAAGGATTTTTTTCCCCCTCTTTTCAAACTTCGGGATTATCCTGAAAAGATTTACTCCATACATTTGCAAAACAGAAAGCAAATGAAAATTATCCAAAGTTAACATTTACCTCTTGATTATTAACACTTCCTTCTGATTTTGGAAGGTCTGAGATGATGACAGTCCTAAATTATTCTGACTACAGTGCATCCTGATAAAGAGAAAGTTCATGAATACTCAGGTCAAATCATGAGCAGTGTATGTGTATCTGGCTGGCCAGCTTCAAATTTGGTGCACTAACACCAATCTGGTGTCAGGCAGCCAAGGAACCCATCTACTTACCTTGTCTTTAGATCAATTTTTGCAGTCTATACCAAGGTCCCTTGCGTTAGCTACCTTGGATACTAACAAATTTTACCATTAAGAGTTTCTTAACACTAACAACTTTTACAGAAGATTGATTGATTTCCAAGGAAAGATGTCACTACCAGAACAAAGATGCATGGACAGAAGGTGGGGTGGCGTTTGGGTTTTTTTTTTGGTTTTGAGGATGTTTTTTCAATTTTGTTTTTGTTTGGGATTCTTTTTTGTTTGTGTTGGGGTAGGTAGTTTTGTTTAGCTTGTTTGGGGAACTTTTTGGTTTTTGGATTTCTTTTCCATATAAGAGATATGTATGTACGTGAGTCAGTAAGAGATCGCACAAGGTGCAAAGAAAGAAAGGTAAAAAATATCCAATATGGAGGTAACTTTCCCGTGAGTAAGATACAAGAGTGAGCTCTGCAATGCCAGCTAAAAGAGATTTAGAACTGGGATAAAGATTCGTAGTTTTGTTCTAGAAGAAACTGTACTTGGGATTTTCTTTGTAAATATACAGGATTGCATAATTACGGAACCAGGTATTTTTTAATCTGTTTACCTATTTTACCTATAAAGAAAAAAATCTATTTACCTATAAAAAGTCAAGTTATTGGTTAACAGCTCAGGTCAGAAGAGGCAAAAATACATAATGGTTGAAACAAAAAACAAAAACAACAATGAAAAAATCACCCTACAAAATTGCTAATGTTGACTTTCCACAGATTTCAAATTCAAGAAGCCAAAATTCTATATATAAAGTAGTCCAAAGAAACTAAAGTTAAAAAAATAGCATTGCTTCTATTTTAAAACTCATGAGAGCTATTTTGTTGCGGTGTTTTGCCACTTCTAATAATGTCTTTTAAGGAGAAAAGTCTCCAAGTAAGAGATGGAACTACAATAAACATATATTTTAAAAATAAACTGTAATCTCACAATCCCTACTAAATAAACACTGCTGTTTATGCAAGCTTCATTGTGCTCTACAGCAGTACAAACTGCCCAGGATACTTTTAAAACATGCTGACTAAAACATGCAAAAAATTTATCCATAACCCCTAAAGTCCTGTTTTCTGGGAGAGAAAGAATTTACAGAGACTCAATACAATTCTACCCTCTCTTTTCCCCTGCTCCCTCATTGCCTTTATTAACTCAATATGCCCCTACACTCTCTTTAAAGACTTTGTTGCTATGGGAATTTATTTCCATATTTTATTGTCAAGGAGAAAAACAAGACTTTGGTGATTAAATGTCATAGAAGCACTGACTTTTGCACAAACCAATCAAATCTACAGCCTTAGAAGTAATCTGTGTATGTGTCTGAAAGTCCTACCATTCTGATCATAAAAACGTACATATGTTTTACCTGGCATTTAAGAGCATAAAGTACACAAATTTTCCCTCCCTTCCCCCAAAAGCTTCTGGATAATTTTAACATTATTTCCTCATGTGCATTTTCAATTAGTTTCCTAGAAACTTAGGAACAAAAAATATTTTGTTTCCCTCCTTCTCCCAATGTGGACTATCCACAGCATCAAGGGATTCTTCTCTTCTCTAAGAGACATTCAAGGTTAGTGAGGCTAGAAATTTACCTCTAAACAACTGACCCATAAAGTCAGCTACAGGATTGCATGCCTGTGTTCCTCCCCTCCCCATACCTAATCTACACTGCAGCTGGAAAAAGAAATACAGGCATATATATAAAATACCGTTCAGTTCCTCCAGTAAATATCCCAGAAAATGTTTGCTGCCTTCTATCACAACTGGCTGTTTCCACTGTAAATCTCATACACTTATACTTTCCCTCTTTTTAATATTGTAACTGTCTACATAGGTTAATGTTTAGAATCACTCACCTCGGAAAAAGTGTGCATATAATCATTAAATCATTACAACTTAAATAAAAATGAGCATAAGCCAGGAAATTCAGAATTAAACCTAATACCAAGAGAAAAGTCTCCCTTGTGGCTCAGGGTTTGCATATGTTCCAGCTCCTTCAAAACATGTTCTCCCAGGTCTGGAATCAGAGCTCATGCTTATGTACCAGGAACAACTCTGTCCTGGGTAGGACTGGGAAGACAAGTGTCTTTATTTGACAGAACTGTATTCTCAGACTCAGGCAATGCTTTCCGAGCACTACAGTTCTGAAACTTAGGTGACTACAGTTAAGATGCTCAAAAAAATCAGGAGCCTGATCTTCACATACTCTCAGCCCTGTTATCTTTCCCAAAGGTGCTGCAACGCACTGCTGGGAGTCAGAACTGAAGCTGCACCTGCTCCCTAATCTATTTGATTATGACTGGGGACATACTTGGAGGCTTTTCTCTTCTGACACTGCTAGCACGTGCCCTGACTACCAGGAGCAGGCAGTCTAGCTTTCTACTTAGCTGTGATCGACCACGTGCCATGGGTTCATTCAGTAACGCTCACCAGGAACTACACGCACTCAGCACTTCATCAAATCAGGACATTTAGGTGCCTAAACATGACATTAGGAGGCTAATGTAAAGTACTCATGACTGAACATTTGTATGCAAGGCGCAGGTATAAACTTTCTGTCTGGCATTTAACAAACACCAGGGATACATACTTGATGAATACGATCATGAGTGCATGCATTTTAACCAAGACACCAAAATAGGTTTAAGCAGAACAGCATAACTCCTGAAGCAAATCTACATGAAAGGAATTACACCAGGAGACGTTTCGTTCACTGAGACACCACTTAGCTTTAGGGATGTACATTGTTTTTCCCATTTTCTGGCCAGTACCCACACAACTGACTCATGGGAGAAGACAGAGCTAGAGGGAAATGGGACACAGCTTTCCAGCTCATGAACATACAGAAAATTGAAGATGGGCCAAAACTGCGTATATTTCTTATCCCTCGAAGTTCGCAGGTACCCAAGTCCCCTTATCTCAGCGTAAAATACTTAATATGTTGACCATCCCCACTTAAAAGCATGAAATTTAACAGTTCTTTAATACTAACAATTTAAACAGGAAAATTGCCAGCTGTTAGAAAAACACAGTTTTACAAAGTTTCTTCAGTTAGGGAGCTAAAGTACTCACTAAGGTGAAGAAAACCCAACACCTGCAAATATTCCTAACATTGTGAAACACAGTTGTTAAACACTATGCTAAGTTTGATGATTTCACTTAATTCATTAAATATTTTGAAAACATTAAAAGGTAGGAGAGTAACATAGTCAGATCGATACTATTTGCACAGGTTTTGTAAACTGCAAAGCAGCGAGCCCACCAATGCCCTGTAATTTAACAGCACCGTGAAAAAGTCACGCTGTTCTTGATATTAGTAATTGGCATGTAACCTCAGAATGAAAAATAAGTGCTAACACCAACTGTGCAAATCTCCTTGAAGCTTTTTCACCCTGTGCCTCAGAAGAGATCCCTTTTAAACCAGGGGAAGAATGGAAGAACACAACATACTTTGCATGCTATCATGCAGTATAAATCTTAGGCAAGACTGAAGGCAGTGACAAGCTTTATCTTGCAAACTAACCTCTCTGTTAAACTGAAGGTTCTTCATGTCTCCACAGTCTCTGCAAATATGAAAAAGTTTCTCTTTTTTTTATTTACTTACTTGTTTTTATTAAAGAAGTCTTTGACTTTTCTGTCTTTCCAGAGAGGAATTCTCAAATATAGTCTCCAAAATATTATTGTAGACTTCAAGCGGTAGACAAAAGTAATGCACATTTTAGTAGCAATTCCAATAAAGACATTACAGATTTAATATTAAAATATAATCCACTTTAAGTCAGTAACTTCAGCAAGATATCTTATGATTCCTCATTTGAAAAAAAAAAAAAATACAGTATTTGCTAAGTTTGCCTTAGGGTGCTGTATTTCTGTCATATATGATCTGTTTCAGTGGTTTAAAACACCCCATGAAAATATTTTCAGGAAACAACAGCTATTTATACATATTGATGTCCAACTCAGTACCACTCCACTGACATTACAGGGACCTGCAGGAGATCAGTATCTCTGAGAAGAGAGATAGTGGAGGCCAGTCTTGCTTTTCTTATTATAGGATCAAAAGGAAAAGCAGCAAGGAGCTGTGGGAACTACAGGAAACAGCAGTATTAGCTACTTGAAATTGTCAAGAAAGAAGTAAATTGCAAAAAGCTTCTTTTGTCTAGGAAATATCTGCCAGGGGGAGGGGGAGCGACGGTCAAGACCATACAGGCCTCATGCTGCTGCCATCCAGCAGAGTGAAGAGAAAAGCACCAGGCTGGCTCATCCGCAAATATGAGCAATGTATGTGCAGGCACAGTCCTCTCAGCATTTCCACAATTTTGTACAGGCTTAAAGCTGCCAGAAAAATTAACCCCCAGCCAACCATCGCAGAATGAGAGACCACAGCTAGGGAACAAACAGGGCCCCAGCTGGCAATGGAGCTCCCAATCTTTTCCTCAGCTCTTGAAATGCAAAAGGTTACAGCGCACAAATGCATCATTTAACAGCTTAGTGCACTTGAATATGCAGCTCTTGTTAGAGAAAATGAACCTGCAAGAGGTCGGTTCACGTTTTGAAGCTGCAAGTTATTTATTATTTTTAACTGGGACAGAAGTAGTCTTAAGGAAAAGTATGTTTACTAAATATCTGACTCCAAGGAGGAACTCTGTCCTGCAAGGGAGCAGCTGCTGCCCCAACAGTCTAAACACTGCATTTCAAAGCCACAGGACTAAGGCTGGACCATACCCATGCAAGTGTTTGAGAGAAATAACTTACAAAATAATAGCTTACCCATCAGATCTGCAAAAATATCCAGGCCTGTGGGTAAGTTCAAGCATAATAAAATTCCTTAGACTGTAGAAAATAAGCAGAAAATAAACCATCCAGCTAGATTTTAAATAGTGATAAAACACTGCTGCAAAATGGCATAACTTGTGGGTGGAGAAGAGGTGACAAACCAGCAAGACTGACAACCCCACTACTAAGGCTTTAGAGCTCCTCAGAAGGATAAAACTACAAATTTAAATCAAGAAGAGCATTTTATTTTGAAATTACTTTCCAAAGCATGATAGTTCTAAAAGTAGCAACTTCAAAGAGTAAATAAAGTGGCTTATTTCAAGTTTAGAGTGTTCTCAGAAAATCAGTAGGTTTATCTAATACCCACCAAGTTCTACTTTGAGCAGGAATCATACATATCACCCAAAACCAAGGCTGTTCCAAGACCACAAAAGAAAATAGTGTTTTATAAAACTTGGTTTGGTGGTTGACCATGTCATCCATGGAGACCCCAGGTTTACATCATTACCTTAAATAAAATATAGGCCTCCAAGAAAATTGCTTTTTACAAAACCAATACTGTTATAATAGCACAGAAGGTTAGATAATGCATTCTGCAATCCAATTTGTGGTTCACGTTAAGTTATAGATACCAATAACTAATTCCACATGTGAGACAGTTCTCCCGGGGGGGTGGGATTTTAATCAAATAAGTGATGGGAAAAGAGAGTTTTCCTTACTTTAGTATAACAAACCCCTGTACTAACAATATGTTGGTCTGGTAAAACGTTACCATGCTGTAACAGTGAAACATTAGTGGAACATGCATCTGGTTTAGTTATTTCTGTAAAGCAGTTTGTACACATAAACCACAAAGCAATATTTTATCGTAACCATTATATTAAAAATGAGTTTTAAATGCATTTGCCCCATCTTTTTAACTGCTAATGTTGTCCAGCTCCATTCCCACTTAAAAAAAAGAAAAAGAAAAAAAAAGAGGAAAAATGGTAGCACAGTAGGGTTTATATTAGCTTTGTACTACTAATTGGACAGAAGACTGTGTAGTGTAATGTTGATTAATGGTTCTGCTCTCAAGCTGGAGATTGCAAGTACAAAAGAATTAGGCCTCTGAATTTGCATATTTTCTATAATTATGAACTTGATCACAGCTCTCTCCAGTAGTCAGGTTCCCTTCTCCTCCCGCAACACTTTTGGTGGTTTAATGTGTGCAAGTCTAACTGCTGACAGGTACCATCATCTGATACATATGATACACGACAACTCAATCAATCTGCATACCTGTTATGCAACCTGGAAATGACTCAAGGTCTAAAATGCTGAAAAATCAAACAAAAGCCTAACTTTCTTCCACAATGAATGCTTGGCCCCAGTAGAGCATCACTTTTTTTTTTTTTTAATTGTTCTCATTTCAGACAACTCATTTATGACCACAATAAATACATTTCCATCAAAATCTGCTGACTTTTAGACAGAGAATACATTCTTGTCAGCGTGTGCTTCAAAAGCCAGTCAGACAGAATAAAATAGAGCTAACCAAATGAAACAGGGTCCAGACTGACAACTTTGCCAGCCAGAGTGAGAACATCACAGACAGACGGGAATACAAGACTTGGCAAAAGGGAAAAAATCAGCAGCCAAGTTCTACTGAACAACCAATATGCAGATGACAGGGGAAAGAGCTGGATAGTTTAATAAGTAGCTACGATATACATTTTTTAAGTGCATTAAGAATAGCTTCTAAATAAGGGGTAATATTCATCTGCTCTGCTGGTGGTCCTGCTCTGCAGCTGCCTTGTTCAGAAGCCTTGCCAGTCTATTCAAATCGCACTGGGATGCTGTCATGTACTTGATGTGACAAATCAGGACTCACATGATAATAGGTGTGAGCCCAGTAAACAGCTACTGGCATTGTGTAGTAGCCACCGTTTCGTATTTATTGGACGCTCAGCCCAAAGATAAGAACAAAATGGAAAAAATAAAACGGGCTTGTCACCTCAATGCCATCTTCTACCATCTGCTGGAGCATTTTTAAAGCTGCTCTTACAAGCTTATCCTTCAATGACCATCCTGAAGAAGGTCAGTGGCTTTACTAGTCTTTAAACATAATTAATCATGTCTCAGTTTCCCCAGTGATATATTCTGAAATGGCTTATAGAAGCCGAAAGCCATAGTCTGGCAGCAAGACAGCCCGGGTCCTTTAACCACCCACACCCCCAAATCCCTTGCTCTCCACTCTTTGTTTCTGCCCCTGCACCTCAGCTTTCCTCTCAGTATTTGCCAGTATAGCTGTCTGTAGGGCAATGATAAGGACTCAATATAACTGAATTGATTCAGGTTTAAAATAACTCCTACAGATTGGGATATCTGGGGGGATTTTTTAAAGGGTTATTTTTTACCTGCATTTCCTCTCAGCTCCAGTTTGCAGCAGAGCCTAGGAAACACCTCAGCTGCACAGGGTTTAGCTTAAGGTTAGGTAGACTGAAAAGGGTAGCTCCTTTCTACCATTTCATTACAAAGCTGGAGTGGCAGGCTGTTTATTCTGCAGTTTAATATTGTTACTGCTTACTTATTTAGTTCAGATTTAAGCTAGCCATCTCTTAACATTATTTTCCTTTCTTCCATCATTCCATTCTGCATTTCTCCCCTCCAGTGTACTAACAAAAGACCACAATTTTTTCCTGGACTGCCCTTTTTGATGTCTTTTTTTCCCCCCTCCTTTCTCCTCCCAGTTGCCCTCTCCCAGTGTTTACACTGGAAAAACACAAAGCACAAACTCCAGAACAGGTAAATGGACATAATTCTTTGTAATTGCCCAGACATTCTAATAAAGAGTCCTCTGATGAGATGAGGTTTTGTTGGTGGGAGACTTTTTTGTTTCGGTTTAAACCATACTCCACTTTTTCAAATGCTCAATCCAGTTGGATAACACAGGATGAGTCATCTATAGATGGCTACTTTGGCCTCACGCAATTTGCAATGCAGGAATGTCTTTTCAAGCCAGAAAATGAGTAAGCAAAAACATTAAAAAATAAATAAATAAATAAACAACCACAAAACCCTTACTCTAAAAGCCGATTTTGTTTGCTTAAGGAGATTTTACAGTTTGTTCTAGGAGAATTTGTCAGTTCTTACTAAGGGTACATTTTTTATTTAAGGCCAAAGCAGCAGCAAGAAAAAGGCAACACCCAAATGATCCCAAACAGATGCAGAGATGAATGCTTTCTCCACTTTTGTTTGAGTCTGTGCTTTAATTCTGCATAATGTAAAAATTAGTCTATTAGCTACATACTTTGGGGGATTATTTTGATTATTTTCAACACAAAACTTAAAAAAAAAAGTAAAAAAACGCAACTTACCTTTATTGTTGTATGCATAAATACACAGAATCAAACTAAAACCAAAGCCTTTAGTAAGAAAACTTAGCTTGCTTCTTACTAATGATTTCAGAAGAGTCATGTCATCACTTTAAAGTGCCAATCGTACAGCATAATGATCTTGAAATTATTTGAAAATAAATCTAAAAAGTAATTTCAAATCAACAGGAGAGCATCTAACTTCCCTTCATGGTCAGGAGTTGTCAAACATTGGTCAGACATGCCACAATCAAAACCCAAATTTCTCAACTCCAAGTGCATTGGCTGTTTTCAAATTAATTGTCGTTATCAACTAAATAGCATCCTCCGAAAACAATTTCCAGTCTTCAGATAGAGCAGGTCAGAGACAGTCTCACTAACCTAAACGTTCTCTAAACAGTATTTTATGTGAAAGGGTAAAACTCAAAGACCAAAGTAAATACAAACACAGTAAGGAAGTATTCAGAAAAACACTGACTGAAAAGAAGGCAATGGACTAGAATAATTATTTTCAATACCTTTTTCTAGGTAAACTGTAACATTTTTATTGCCTTCAAATGTTTTTATCATACAGTATAAAGTTCTTAATTTGCTCTTAAGGTGTTGCCTTTGCTCCTCTTTGAGACACCTGTCTTTATTTATTTGTTTTGAATTTACAGTTATTATCCTTGCAAAAGGATAATATTTCTCTCCTTTACTTCCCCTGGAGTGCTTTGGAACAGGAAATTGTGATGCTAAAGGTAGAGGCCATGCAAAGTTGGAGTACAAGTGCATACAAGTGCATACAAGTGCTCAAAGAGAAACTACTTCTCCCAGCAGGCTAGGTCAATGAAGATATTCCTGGCATCCCAAGCCCAGCAGGACAATACATTCTTACAAAAACTTACATAATTTGTCAATGATTTTTGTAAAACTTAAGTAAAAAAGATATTACTGAAGACATTTTATACCTGAAGCACCCAGCTGAGCTCCTCATCACTGCGTAAATAACCAAACAGAATTTCCCTAGTACTGGGGTGAAACTTGGTCTGCAGCACTCAGCCTGAACGGATGTACAAGGAAAATGTAGCCTAGTAATTTAGTGAATTAGGAAATGCATTTCTGGCAAATTAAGAATAATGTTCATATTTTAGTTCACTGTGGACCCTCCCCACAAAATTCCCTCCAGCTATAATCCAATCTCCATAAAAGTTTGCAATCTAAAAAGCACATAACTACTATTTCTATCATTACAGATGGAAAAGCATTGAGGAATTGACACTAATTTGCTGTCCAAGCCAGGTCTGATGCAGGGTAAAGAAACCGCACAAGCCAGGTGTCCAAATGTAAAGCTCCACACCTGGGAAGAAAGGCCTTGTGTTCAAAGAGTTAGGATGTGGAAGCCTGGATTTCACCTGTGTCACTTAGATCTTTTCTGGACCAATTTTACCCAGGCCCCAAAGCACAAAAGGGGAAAAACAAGCTTTTCCATGTGAAAAGTTGATCAGAAATGTCTGCAAAGGTTTAAGTTTTGAGCAATGAGCAATCTGTAATAAAAAACTTCCCAGCTATATGAATGTATCTTGGTCATTGCAGGCTGCAATGAGGAGAGGCTATGAGGAACATGAGTTTAGATTTGGTGTGAAGTCATGCACAAGGCGTTGGGAATTCTCTATGTCCCGTCCGAATGTTTTTACCACTGTTTAATTCTATAGGATAAGTGAACACTTGAGTTATGAATCAAACTCCTCAAAGCACTTTAAAGACACCTCATCCTGTATCTTTTAGAATAAAGCTTGCTGTTACAGACGCACTTTTTGAATAAAAACTTAATTAGTTTACTGCTTGTTTATGCTCAGCATTAGGTGCACAATGTAACATACGGTATTTGGCTACTGACATTCAACAGTTTTACACACTCCAAAATATGAGTAAAAAACAAACAACAACAACAAAACCTGAACAAGAAGAAATGATTCTTTCCTTTTCAGCTTTGTCAAAAAAGAGCATGATAACTAAGTCAACATGTCACAGCAGTTTAAGAGGGAACCATCAGAGACTACTTGGTTTTTTTGACTATCTTTTTCTTGTATACTACAGATAAATATTCTATACAAGCAGAAGGTATCACTTCTTTATCTACAATTTCTTTTGAATTCATTTGAGTGAGAAATCAAAATTTTAAAAACCACAGTGTTTGAGATAAATTTGATTCTGTAATTACAAACCCTTATTTTGTTTTATTGGTTTTCTTGATTATGTCTCACTGAAAAATGTGACAACACATGTCCCTGTGAAACGTTTTCCTTTTGTTAAGTCAGTATTCTTCTGAAAGCAAGCCACTTCACTGAAAATAAAATTACATATACTCTTCTTACTCATTTGTATAGCATCTGATGTAAATGAGTCTTGATTTCTGCTGGGGTTCCTGAGTCCCACTAAAATACATGCAGCTTTGGGAGAGGGAAGTTAAGGAGGTTTGGGTGGGCTTGTTTGTTTGTTTGTTTGCTTATTCTACTTTTTCTCGGGCAAGAAATTTAAAAATGAGAAATAGTTATTTTGTTAAGGCAATAATACTTTTAAGTCATAGCTCCTACTAGGGGGAGAAAAAAATACATCCAAAGGCATGCACCCAGGTCCTAGGCACCTCTGTTAAACTAGAACAATAAGAGCTCTACCTTTGCCTCAGGGAGCCTGAAGATGGTATCAGCTGTCGAACTTGCACGCCTGACCAAACTAAGCTGAGTTTGCAAGATACAAGAGGATAAGAGCATGAATGAATTCTTTGCAAAAGGCAGCCAGATATCCAGTGCTCAACAGTAAACAGAATGAGGAGAAAGCTGCTGGAAGCAAGGAAAGCAATTGAAAAAAATACATCCCCAGCGCCAAGTAAAAGCAATGGATAATAACACATTGTTTAAACAAAATGTAAAAACCCTATACTAAACTGCTTTGAATGTTCTTTCCGCATTAGACATCTGTGCTTATTTTTGGGAGTTGACTAAACTACTAAGAATTATTGTGTACTTGAAAACTCATTTAGCACCTGTTTAACTGATCAGTGCCTTACGAATAGCTTATGGGAAAGAAAAGGAGACTCACCTTGTATAAAGCAGGAATGATCTGATGCATTTTCAGCCGATGAAATACAAAGATATCGTACACTGCTGAAATGGCCAGAACAGTCACTCCTTGCTCCTTCCACAGCATGCTGCATCCTGCACAAAGCCCTGCTCCCAAGATCCAGCCCCAAGTACTCAGTGAGGAACCTCTGGTAGAGCAGTGCTTCACGTAACACATCAGGGAAAGCAGAAAGAAGAGGCAGGCTCCAATATCTGCCCTTCCTACGATCCCTGCTACGGCTTCTGTGTGGATCGGATGAGATGCAAACAGAAGGCCTGCTATCAAGGTCCAGTACCCATCCCCAAACAGGATCCTGGAGAAGTTTGTGAAAAGGCCTGTGACTGCAGCATGTAAGAGGACGTTTACAAGGTGGTAGCCCCACGGGTCCATCCCTCCGACAGCATGGTTAATGCGGAAGGAAAGCGTGCAGAGAGGTCTGTATGACTTGTGGCTCCCACTGTGAGTGAGCAGTGTCCCCCAGAAGTCATTGTAGAAGATATGGGTCCACGGCGTCTCAGGCAGAAGGTCCTGGTTTGTCTTGATAGCTCGACTACAAAAGACAAATAAGAAGTTCATTTCAGCAGAAAGAAAAGGATACAAATGAAAGGCTGTGAAAATGCAATCACACTGCTACCACAAAAAAGAATGGCATTGCTTTGGTGCTGCTTTAATTCAAGTTTTGAATTTTTACAGGAGGTGTTAGAAAGCTACATATCTATTGACTTCTCGATAAAGCAAAATTTCCATATAAATTGGCTTTTAAAACATTAGGAACAGATGTTACGCTGCTTCCATTAAATTAAAACACCCTTCAGTGACATTCTTCTGAGTCTAACCCAGGAGTAATCGGTTAAGATTTGATGAGTTATAATTAAAATGTAAAAGAAATATGAAAAACTGACAAACATTATTGTTGAAAGAATGGATCCTCCAGTAATTCAGAACTAAAACCCCAACTGGCCTTTTATATTGAAATTTTAATTTAGATGTTGGAATGAATCTCACTGACATGGATGAACAATAAATACAGAAGTTGGTAGGAGCATGCAAATCGCTGGTGCTGTACGGGGCACTCCCACAACTATCTTATACATATTTTGACTGACAACTTTTTCTGCTAACACCTTGCTGGAGGCAGACAGCAGAATATTTTACAGAAGACAATACACTTTCTCTTCAAATTTCTTATATTTACAAGTGAGGAAAGAACACTTTTAGGATGTTTAAGCTTATGAATTCAAGTCTGTGTCAGCTTGATTAGAAAAAAAAAAAAAAAAGTGTTGCGGCTTTCAGCATTTATGTTTCCAGCTACTCTGGCAAGGACTGGTGCCAGCCATTAGCAGTCTCCATGTTTAATCCAGTATTGTAAAAATCTGTCTGCTATAATGTTTGTCCAAATCAAATCATTTGCATGTACAATTTATGCTGTGGGAGAAGGTGTGAGACCTGCTTAGCACAAAAAGATGACTAGAATTTAATTAGTTACTTGCCTTTGTAACCAAAGTTGTATTAAAGCAATTCTTTAAAGATGCATTGTTCTTACTACTGAGCTTAACTCATTTAGCATTTATTTTACCCGGCTAATTAAGAATCCAGCCAGCACAAGACTCTTCTATTAAAAATATTAAACAAGAGAGATGATTTATATCTAATTCTTTATTCATTTTTTCTTTCTGCCTTTCCAATAAATATCTTCCCATAATTAACAATTTTTCAATTCAGATGAAGAAAGAAAATTGGTGTGAAACTCAGGCCTGAGTTTGAAATGCACTAGTCTAATTCATACTCCAAGACTCCCCTCACATTCTCACTCCCAATAAAACAAGTCCCTCGGAACCTGTATCCAAATCCCATTTTTTTATGGTATTAGTTTCAGGAATGTTGTCTTGTTCTGTAAAGAAAAATGCTCAAACGCTGATATACTATGCCACAGAATCTTCATGCAAATACTCTAAATACCACGCAGCTCAGCATTTCCATTGTCCGGAGCACATTGCTGTAATGCTTTCAGACATGCTTCCTCTCCGCATGCCCTTTTGTCTCCAAGCATATGGAGGTTATGGAGAGGTCAGCTTAAATCCTTTAAAGATCTGATGATGCTTTCTAGAATGCTTCAAAATTTTCATTTTGACTTCTGCTTATGCAGTGGATCAGGTTGCTTGTATTTGTTTTCCCAAGCCCACACACATTTTTCTCATTTTAGTCCAGTCACAAAAGAACATTGGAAGAAAACAAGATCTTTGTTTTCACATTATTTATCTTGTCCTTCAATGTAGTCCTTTCCTGAAATCCAATTCCTCTGCTTGTGATTTCAGTTTGTAGTATCACCCTCAGAACCACTATCAGAAAACTAGGAATTCAGCAAGAATAAAGCAGGTGTTAGGCTAGAAAGAGTCCTTCCTTTGAGAAAAACATAGTATGTTAGACTACAGACTCCCAAATGCTAAAAATGGCTATCAGATGTCAGGATTCCGAGTTGAAACCTTGAACTGCAAAAGTGTTTTTCCTTGGGGAAATACTAAGAAAATAAGTGGCAGTAATATGCCAGCGTGACTGCCCTCCCCTGAGGCAGAGCATTCTGCTACAAAGAGCCTAGATGCTGCACAGGTCGTTGCCAGGAAATAGTAGCTTTATTGTATCTTTTGCAAATGTGGCCATTTCCAATATTTGGAGCCATGCAACCACTTTAAAAGAAAAACACAAACGGAACTACAGCCATCAGTAAACATGTATTAAAAAAACTCCACACTACCCTGCTACACTTGTTAAGAAGAGATACCAGCCCTCTCCAAGCCGAGCATTTTCATGCAGCACATACTCATATTGGACTATTTCCCACCAAAAGTAAACTGCTTTTCTCCAAATCATAAAGAAAACTATTGTACATTCTGAAGGCATTAATTCAGTCAAATTTTATTTACAATCTTAGCAACAAACTTGACGCAACCCTGATTCCTTCCCGTTCAGTCCTGTTCATATTAAAAATTTAAATAAATAAATAAATAAAACCCACAAAACACCTACAACAAAAAATCAACAGGAAGCCTTGAAGATACAGTATTGATCACTCCACATCTGCGTACTGAATTCAGCAAAAAAATCTGAAATACTCCTAGTTACTCATGCACGTAAAGGTAACAGATTCTAATACCTGTCAGTTAACGTGAAAAACACAGAAGCTGCCAGTTCCAGCTTACTCAGTGCTCCAGTCAGTTCAAATCTTTAATTCTCTATGAGTCAAGATTTGAAATAAAGTTAAAAGTTCTTTCCATACAGTTATTTTTTGCAAAATGTTTGAAAGTAAAAGGAAAAAACAAGAAGTCTTGCTAATGCTTTGGGATATTAGAAAAGTTTAATATAAGAGGGAAGCTGGATGTCCTACAGCAAAGAAGCAAGTCTCATACAGGCTGCTCATTACGTTCAACAATGACCCTGTTTAACATTACAAAATGTAATAAAAACCACACTTGGCCAACCTTAAACTTGACGTCGCAGGAGGATGCAGGAATACGAGCACCTGAGACACCAGAGCCAGGCAGCTCTGTGTCATTTTGCCCTCAAAAGTGAACAAGGTCTCAATAACACTAAGGACACCACCAGCCTGGACACCATTATGGTGGGTCAGACAGAAAGAGCCCATGAGCACATAACCAGCCGGGGCTGTGCCCATCTGCATCCCCAGCCTGGCTGTCTGACAGCACTGGCAAGAAAAACATGAAATGAAATGTTTATCTCAGTGGAGAGAAATACAAGCTTTGTATCTAATAAAATAAAAGAATAAATATAAACAGTACCAAATTGCTCATGTCAGGACCCTGAGGGCACTGATAACCCTCGACAGCCTTGACCCCTTTTCACCAGCTCTCCCCCTACCCTGTCCCCGGCCCAGGGCCCCATATCAGTCCCCCGGGGCTCTCCCCACCTGCCCATGGCCCAGGACCCCACATCAGCCCCTCAGGGCCATCAGCCCCTGCCCCAGGGCTCGTTTCCAGCTCCCCCCAGCCCTGCCCAGCCACAGGCCCCGTCGAGCCGGACCCACCCACAGGCCCATGTCCCAGCCCGGCCTCAGCCCCAGGGAGGTGCCCAACACCCAGGGCTGGCACTGCCCCAGCTGCCCTGTGCCTGGCTGGGGCAAGGCCCTGTTTTTCTTTAATTACTAAATTAACAAGCTGTTAACTCTGCTGCAGTATTGATGCTTAGTCACCAAATTCAATGGCAAATTTGAAAGCAGTCCCTCTTCACGGCCTGGCAGGTCACGCTGACATGTCCTTCGTAAAGCCTCCCATGCTGGCAGCCACCCGTGCTCTCCGCAGATAGAAAATAATATTAATTGCTGGCTTCAGGAAAGACTCTGGGATAAAGGAAACTACAAAATGCCTTATTAGCCTTGTCTTCTCCTTCACTCACAGTTTACCTTCAGGTTACGTCCTGCAGATTAGTCCAATCTTGCTAATGGGCATAACAAGAGAAACTCTCCAACTGCACTCATCACTCAAACACAGCCCTAAACTCTGCTCTCGCTAAAAGGCAGCAGGTCACCAGGGAAAGTCATTTTTCAAAGCTCCAACACAATTGGCATTTTTACTTTCAAGCAGCCTCAGATAAGGTTTGCAGACTCAGTCAGGGAACTTGCTTTCTTCAATTTTTAATGTCTGCCCATTTCATGCATCCCAGGAGAGTGGGCTATCTTATTGAGTGTACAACAAATGGATGAGTTTGAGAGGAGGGGAAAAAGGGAATAAGTCAGCTATCAAGTCCTCAAAAATGGAAGTCTGAAGAAAGACAAAAGCTGTAAAGGCAAAATCGTAATTTCTAATCCACTTGAAATAATCCTTCTGCCTCCTGCCATAAACCGCTTATTTGCCTAGATTGGTACACACCTTGAGCACAATTCAGTAAGGTTTTTTTCATCAAACTCAAAAATGCCAGCGATCCAGTAGTTCACACACACACACACACACACAAAAATCCCAGATGTTTTTAAAATTAACAGCTATATATGTCCTAAACTTCTGCGCTAGTGCTAAACTGATCCAGGTGTTAACATCAGGGCAAAAAAACAGATGCGACATTCTAAAGTGATTTAACGCGTTAAGCCTTATGACCAGCTTCAGTATTGCTAATGGTCCCCATATGCTCAAAATGAACATCAGGATTTGAAGTAGAGAACATATTTTAAAGAAAAAGGAGAACTCCCAAACGTGCACACAGGAAGCCATTGACCAGAACTCTCTCACATAAAATAGATAGGCAGTGATGGACTGGCAAGTCTCTACTTGGAGGTTCTTCATAGTTTTTCCTCAAGATCATTTTCAAATACTATTCATTTACTCCTTTTTCATAAATAGCAATGGGAAAGCACCCTAGAGTATTTTTACAGTGGATCTTAACGAGTCATCCTAAGGATGCTTTCAAGATTATATGTTACTTGTATAAACAACAATCCTGAAAACACAGCCTACTTTTTGGAGTACAAACAGCTTCACATCCCCAAAACATAGAGCAGCTGAGTCAATCCTCCAAACTACTTACAGGCTATCTGTTAGGCGGGTGCGTGGTCAGACACCAAGCAAGTAGAGCTTGTCATACTTTGGACAATGTTCTTACTTGCCTTAGACTACAATATACATGTAGTCTGTATTGACAGGATAAAGAAAAATAAAAAAATACTATCTAGTATGTAGGGAGGTCTTAAGAAAGAGATAAGCCTAAGTACAGGAAAACACATTCATTTAAATGTTTAATTATAGACTTAAGGGAACTATTTGCCATTCTGGTAGATTTCTGGTGGCAATTATGTCCTACATGTTCTGTATTAAAGTTCATTCCTTCTCAACAGTTGTGAAAATGGAATTTATCTACAAATCCAGCAGGCAGTAGAGTTTATCCATGCCACTTCTCAAAAAAAGATCTCTATATTGTCTATCAGCTAGGGACACCTGCAGGAGACCAAATTCTGTGCATCCCCTGGGCTTCAAGTTGCAGTTTTTGGTTTCTCTTAAAAGCAAATTTTCTTAGGTGACTCGCTAAGGAATAGCTAATAACTCAGCTGTTTTCAGATGGGAAATACTGGGCAACAGCTAGCTACGTGATGTATAGGATCCTGAGTTTCTGGCTAGGCTCTGAGAATAGGTCTATAGGTACCAAAAAGATTGAAGGAAACGCCTAAGTTCAAATCATATTTTAAAATTAATTAAAGGAAAACGTAACATCACAAAAGGGAAATAAAGTTCTAGTAAACTAGTGCCTAGTTATTGTCTACTAATAGCATGGTCCTTTTCTAACTGTATAGAAACACCTGAATGCATTAAACTCAGAGCTCAAACATGGAAGACAACATATATTTTTAAGATAATATTCCTATCCTCTGTAACTGCTAGTGAAAGCTATTAACTAAATACGTAGTTAGTACAGGGATTCAGAAGAACATATTAACATGTGATAATATATTTTATAGATTTCGGACTTTTACTGTCCCATAGCAGTAATTTCACAGTCAACTTCAGTTTAGTACCAGAACAAACAGTAACTACAAGTAACAGGACTGTTTTACTCATAAAACTTCCTTGGGTGAGACTTAACTGAATTAGATATAAGCAGAGTGGAAAGACGGATGAGTGAGACAACTGCCAAAAAATAATACGTGGAGAAATAAACAAAAAGCCCTCCAGAAAACAAACAACAAAACCACAAAGAAAGGTTATGGTCTTGTACCACAGTATAAGGACATGCAGACTGTCTAAGATTTTCTAAGCTGCACAATGTCTTTTAAAGGAATTGATCTTTTAAAGTAAGCAACAGAAATTTGCAGAATGCAATGGCCAAAAAAAGTCATCTAAGCAAGGTAACTTGCTCCTTGTTTATTTCCATGAACATTTCCATCTGCTGTGGTTTGACTTCTTGCACCAGAAGGCTACGATTCAGCAGCCCATCAGATGCAGACTTGTGGACTTTATACCTTTGCGACTGCTATTTGGAAGAAAGAAGCTGTGGCAGTAGTTACAAATAACACGAAATGCTTTTGGGCGCTGCCTTAACTACACTGAAGTATGCTGCATGTATTGATTTTCTTATTGACCAAAAGAGCTTTGAAAACTTTTAAGTAACTAAGGGTTCAAAATATTTTGGTTACAAGAAGGTTGAGATAACCTGAAAAATCTTTTCCATCCAGAACATAAATATTTCAAAAGTTAACTACAAAGGCTTTGAACTGTATCTTTCTCCATAATATAAACCTACGTGTATCCTCATACGCTGAAAGAATTTGGCCTTAATATTAACCCTAAGTGCACCTCATTCTGTCTCAGTTTAAGCTTTAGCCTGACATAACAAACACTGAAAGATGGACTATGTGAAATTTGAAACTCTAATTAATACCAACTGCCTGGCATAGTACTACTTGATTATTCATGCATAGGTAAAAAACGCATGCTGGAGGGAAGTGAGAAAAATAATTAATATTTTCTGATGCTGAACAATGGGATACCATCAGTTTCCTCTCAGGAGGGAGCAGAGCAGATAAAAACACAGAAGAAGGGCTCCTTGCCTTTGTGTCTGCTCCCTGAGTTTCTTCACCACAGCATGTACAGTAGGGCTGTGAAAATACATTTATTGAAAAAAATACTTAAATTCCTAAACCAGAAAATGCTTTTTGCTGTTCTCACAGCTGTTTCATAAGCTACTTTTTCTCCTGACTACACCCTACAACACGAAATTGCAAATTCTGTTCCTCTAAGACTTCAAGGTACTTAGTATTTACCTGATAACATGTTCTTTCAAACACATATTCAAAGTTATTCTTTAAAATATTCTTCAGTTCCAAACTACTACCTGGCAATAACTCATGATTTGTTTATTTATATATATATATATATATATATATATGTAATACCAGCTTCTGAAGCATGGTCAGAATTTATAGTTGGAACCTCTGCTGCCCTTTTCAAATCTACTTTAGATGATAAAAGTGGGCCCAGCAGGCCTTATTAGATTTACTGTTCTGCAGTAGAATATGGCACTATACTATTTCTCTTCACTTTCCTTTGAAAAAATAAAACATGAATAATTTCCGCCATTTCTCCATACAGCAGCTCACAATAATACAAGGAGGCTTGAGAGTACAGTACTTAGAGTAGACATAGTGAGTTTTTTAACCTGATTAATTATATGAATATTAAACTACTTTTTTTGACAACCCTCCTTTCCAAGACACATACATTTTAAGCCATTATCTGAAAATAGAGACACACTATGCAGGTACCACTGTGGAATAGTTTATTAGTCATACATCAGTCCCATGACCATCCACTTCTCTGTTCTTTTCAGTACATGGCAGACTATACTGAGAAAAAAGGCTCAGTAATTTAATTTTTGAAAAATTACCCATTTTTTTTCCTTTCAATCTATTTTTTGACACCGCAGTTTCAGAAAGTTCAAGGAGATTGTACATAATTATGCCTAAACACACGCCTCTTGTGTAGTCTAAATTTATAGCCTGAAAGAATTTTTAGGCAGCACTCTGACTTTTATTTTTAGTCAAGCACTGAAGAGAATATGCAGGAACACATACAAATATAGAAATAATGAGTAGAGGAGAAATTTCTGAACCACAACATTACATACAGACACTCCCCTTTTTATATGTGGGGGTGAGGAGGGTGGTGGAAGATAAAGAAAAGCATCAAGATATTTTGTCTAAGTTCCTTTCTTCAAGCCTTGTATTTAAGCACCAAAAAAACCTTTCATTAACCAAGGTCTGGTCTAAACTTAAAATTTTACTGGTTTAACTGAAAGGTGTTATTCAAAATCTATTTAGTGAAAATAACTTGGTGTATGCATACACACAGAGGTCAATTTAACCTTTATACTGGCTTTAGAACTCATATTGAAAAATTGTCCTTATTGGGGGAAGAGGGAAAAAAACCTCAATCGTAGACCCAGCTATCATTGGTCATATTCATGTTTTGCACTGTAAGAATCAAGTGATTCAGAGAGCAGTCAGAACCATCCTGGATTTCATTATCCACAGAAATGCCAAGCAGACACCATGCCGCGCTACAAACTATCAGCTCTGGAATTTGTGCCCACCTGAAATTTTCCTCTCTCCAAAGTCTCCTCTTTCCTCCCTTCAGCCCCACCATAAGATGCATAGAAGCATAAAACTAATGTTCTGACACCAACTGTACACCTCTCATCACGTCCTACCGAAAGGCTATCATGCTAGCAGATTTGTGGGGAATTTTTTTTTTTTTAATAATATTGTAGAGAACAAGCATTTTCCATTCAGATTAAGTACACTTTGGTAGCTTACAAATACTTACCTTGAGGCCTTAAAAGACTATTTTGTATGGCAAGAAGCTAGAACTCTTGAGTATCTTTTTCTTGTGATATTTTGCATTTTTAGTATAACTCCCCTCAAAAGTTGCCCAATTATGTACATGAAAGATTGTCCACAAATATATTAACTTAACACACTACCAAAGGTACCATTTTAGACAGTAATTTCCAAATAAAGGGGTAAGTGAAAACACGATGCTTAAATTTTTTTCTTTCCTGAAATCAGTCTGGTCTAAGGAACCAAACAGATGCCACTGATCTTCAGAATTATTACTGTCTTCCTTGTCTAGTCTACCAACTTCACTCATAGGCAGTCACAGGTGATTGTGGTCATCGCCCTATTTATAGCCAGATACTAAATATTAGGGCAAGAGAATTCTTCCTGAGGACTAAAATTTATTCTGAGTCAGCTCCAACGTTCAGCTACACAATCATGAACCAAAGATGATGTACTGCCATTTCGGTGGTAACACGCAAAACAAAACAAGCTTAACTTGATGGGAAAAAGCAGCAGGAAACTTTAATGTATACTTGAGGTAAAACTCAAGGCTTACATTTCTCTGTGATGATAGTTCACTCACTAGTGAATCAACCAAAATATTTTAAGTACTTTCTCAGAGGATTTCAAATTAAAAGTAGTGCAGCACTTTTCCATCTCAGATTCCTACTAAGCAAAATTTCTACAGAATATATAGAGGGGCTAAACTGTGGCTAGAAAGCACTTGTGACGGACAGAGTAAGACCTTATCCTTAGGTCTTGCCATAGACATGTCAGACAAATTCCTGGAAACTTTATATATATATATATATATATATTTATATAAATGATTTTTTTTTTAGCTGAAAAAAAATAAAAGGAACTTGTTACAAACTTGTGTCAAAACCAATTTTTATGAAAATTCTGCCAAAAAGTAAAATAATCCAGATAATTAAAAACAATATTTGGTTCACACAAAGATGTGTAATGACTTCTAGTGAATAGAGTGACTGTTCAGCATACTCCTGGATGAATGAACTATGCTCTTTCCAGCTCTCCAACTTCTCTACAGGAGCACTGTGGGATGCCCTACATAAACGTACTTTAATAGAGCAGACTGGCACCCACCCATTTGGAAGGTGTTGATCCTACTGAAAAACGTTCAAATGAGTTTTACTGATTTGCTTCATCTTTATGCCTCAATAAGCTTATCCAGACACAAGGACGTAGTAGAGTAAACCAACTTTTGTGGCATGCCATAACAATTATGAAACACTAGAAATTGAAACCATGGCAGTGCTTAAAATAAATTTTATTTCCTCTTAATTGCTTGGTTAAGAGCACCCAGGTAGTAGGTAACAGTTTGAGAGTGACATCGAAAGGACTAATCACAGTTGTTTTGTAAAAGAAAATACAGGCTTTAGAGTTGCCATTATATGCAAGTCCGCACCAAGTATGTTCTCAAGGATTTTACTGGATGCTGTCAAAGACTGAGCTAAAAAGTCAGGAAATTATAAATTAGCTGAATTATATTATCAGAACACACAGGATCAAATTCTGATTTCTGCTAATCCACATTAAATTGGAGGTTATTGTGATACTATGTCACTGAAACCAGTAGGGTCTTATAATCAACTGCAATTGGCGTAAGCTTTTATAGCCTTTCAGTACACTTTTTAGGCTTCCAAGCACAACACCAAAACAATCAGAAACCATTCCTTTCTATGTTTTAGAGCAGCCGTTGGGAAGCAAGCAGTAAGAAGGATGTCAGATAGCAATTTGGGTAAACTGAAGCCATTGCCAGTCACGTACCTGATCAACCTTCCTGACGATACCATTACAGCTAAGTCAAATCAAGCTGAACTACAAAAAAGCAGCTACCCTTCAATTCTCCAATTCTATCCTAGCTAACCGCTTGTGCTTTTCTCCACTAGGGATTTGTGTGCCATTTTATTTATTTTAAGCAGCTTTAACTTTCCTAAGAAGTATCCTTTTAAAAAAAATGAAGGTTTGAAGATCTACTGGAAGATCAAACCAATATTTAACTGCTAGGCTTAACTCCCTTACTGTAACATTTAAGTCCAACGATCCTTGACAGCAGCACAACGGAGGACTGTATTTTTCCTGGTAGATGAGGAACCTGAGTGCCGCAAAAGGTTATGATATTTCATAACTCTGTCCCTTAGACAACCACAGCAATAAGTTTTGCCTAAAGAGACCTACAGAGGAAAGCTGATAGAACACAAAGCTTTACGAAAATTAGTGAAAGCTTTAAAAAAGTGAACAGTGTTCATCTTTCAGTAGTTGACATCAAACACAGAAATGGTTTGTGGGGAAACAATTCATGTGTAGTCTTTTATTAAGACAGAAACTGTAAGTTTTCTCTCAAGATTCCAGCATTGCTAATGGACAGTGACAATTTTGCATTCTCTATTCAAAGGAGGACTGGTTGAGATCACAGCAAGAAGAAACTTCCAATATGAGGAAAAAAAATCATGGGTAGATTAAGAGAAACACATGCAACTTGCAACATGCAACACATTGCAACTTGGTGCAATGAAGGTGACCCAAAGGAACCAGAGAACTGACTGCCTGGAGAGGTCAGTCAGCACATTAAGACTTCAAAAAGAGAAAGACGGGGGGTACAGCGTTGTTGCATTTGTCAACAAGGTAAATGTATTCTCTTCAAATATCTCAGCTTCTCGCATAAGGACTGAAGAAATACAGATTTTCTCCTTGGAGAGAAGCAGCTACAACTTCATGTGCCGGAGCTTGAACAAAGCCTGTTTTCTACTAGGGATCTACATGTGTTAAATATATATATATATTTAATTTAAGAAAGAGTATTGTAATGCCCTATTTTTTTTTCCAAAGAGCAACAGACCATTTAAATCTTTACATAAACTACAGCACATACCCATTACCTAACAAGGCTGGGGAATGTTACTTCTTCAGAGTCCAGGCTCCCTCTTTACTGTCTTCCATGGCATTACAAGCCACTGAAAGTTTAATGAAGAAAATTCTACTTTGCCGTACCATATAAAACAGTAAGATGTATTTATTTCTGGATACTAAAACCAACCTAGAGTAACATAAGGGATAAGCAGTTTCTACTCTATGAGACTTGCTTCTTTTTCTAAGGCTTTACATTGATCTTGCTACAAAGTAATGGGGAATTCAAGACTTATTTCTCGCCACAGGAAATTAGTTGTTTGGAATAATACAATGCTGTGTATGCATCATAAATCTCCCAGGTTCCTAACATGTTGTGGTACACAGAAAGACACTGAGAAATGAATTATGACACATAGCCAATAAATAATACAGTTATCCAACCCACACATCCCATCCACTAAGACAATGTAGCACTGAAGGCATATGAAGATTTCAGTGTAGACAGCCATGTTTCTTTTAATGAAACCTGAAGAAATACTGAAATAGTAAGCTATTTCTATCCAACTATTTTAGAAAAATGTACCCAGATGTTGTATGTAATCAGCCATGCATACCTCATTCAAATGAACTTCATCACCCCCTCTAGTTTCTTCTCAATCCTAGACTTGCAAGATAAAAGCCTGTAGAAATCAGTGTGGAACAGAGGCAGCTCCTGGCTCATGAGAGGCACTGGGAGCCCACAGGAAACTCAAAACCTCACCATCACGTTTTCAAGCTCGCCGAGTGTTTGAAGTGCCACCCCTGGAAACTGGACTGAATCTAACTGGGAACTGCAGCAGTGCTGAGCATGAAAACCATTTTACATGAAGACATTCAACTTGAATCCCAAACTTACAGCAAATGCTTAACCATCAACTACTGAGAAAGATAAAACAGTATTTCTAGAGAACCAAGCTGCTGTTATTTTAATATTACAGGCCAATGTTACAGGCCAACAAAACAGATGAAAGTTTTAAATTAAAGGTCACTTCTGTGGGTTGATATTCCGCAATTTTATGTATAAAACAAGCCAGGTGACTTATTTCCAATAGCTATGAAAATAATAAAATTGGTTTCAATGACCTCAGAGATATATATGCTTATTTGTGGTTGTGGCCTCAGGCAACCCTGAAATCAGCCATTCCATTAAGTCAGAAGCATGGCACACAGCCAAGCTCCTGTAAGAGTTAAAGGTCTTGCACATACTTTCATTGTGTGTTTATTTGAATGGAATGGTGACTTTGGGTATTGGGCCACCCATCACTTATAGACCTCCCATAATATTTAAAGGAACTGTTCAGACAAATCTTCGCATACACCAGTCATCAGCCTTGGGATACTAGCTCTTTCAACAAGACATAAAAGCATCAAAAATTGAAGCAACGGGGAAAAAACATCAAAACAGAGTTTATCTGGAGATATTTTAGTATGTATTTTCCTCTACAGATGAGTCATGCAACATTTTGGGTGCAGTTTAATTATAATAATAAGATAAAGAACCTAAATGCTGTTACAAAGCCAAAAGAAATACACACTAAAAACCAAACTGTGCAATATAATAAAATAAAAAAATAATGGTGGCAATTATCAGAAAACAAAGAAAGTACTTCAAGTCACCATACTGTAAAATAATTGGGGTTTTTTAAATAAACAAGCAAAATAACTTCCTTTTCCCTTTCTTCTCCAGGGTCACAAAGAGAAGCTGTAACAGCTAACTCATATAATCAGGAATACCACAATGATGTGGGGACAAATTCTGATTTGAACATTCAAAAATAACTGGCATTTGCCAGTAGTCTTAAGGACACCCTGCTACTAAATAAACAAACAATCTGTTTCTCAATCTGGGCTCCAGAGCCGCAAAAGTAATCACGAATTACATTTTCTTGCAGAAGCTTCAAACGTTCTTTTTTTACTTTTTTTTTTTTTTACTTTTTTTTTTTTTAATTGAGGGACATTTCCATAATACAAGAAAACATCGGTGTATTTGTGTATCCTATTTCTACCTGTACAGCTGAGCTCTCTCGAATATGACAAATTCACAGGGAAAAAAGGCTATGTCTAATGATAAGCAGGAAGAAATATGATTCAAATTTGCTAGCACAAATAACACAAAAAGCTATACTTACTACTCTATTTTCTTGCCAGTGGTACTGCTTTTTACCATAAAAGGTCTCTCCCAAAGACAGCAAGTGTTAAATTGATACAGATGAGGAGAACAAAGTTTTTAGAACTCTCTAATAATAGTCATCCTGATCCATCCTGAAATTCATGGCCCCATCTCTGTATTTTAGACTGTAAACATCAAACAGAAGAAAGTAGCAAGCAAAATGTTCTAGAACAGAGACGAAATTTAGATTATTTTTTATTTGACTAGGTACCAATAAAGGTTGGCAGGTACCAATTCTAGCAGTACCAGTTCCAGCCTGGCCAACTACCACTTTGAACAGTCATAAATTATACAAGTGTGTATAAAAGGTACGCTGCAATTTAGGAACTGCTGCTTTAGAAAGCTGATTCAGTGCTAACATCTAAAGCTTTAAATTTGGCTCCTGCAACAGAAAAGGGTACAAAAGCATGACTGCTCACTAATAGCCAAGGAAGGAAATCCAGTGCACCTCTCAGCAATAATAAAAATCAATTAATAAAACAGAATTATTATTTATTTGTAGAATTATTTTTTTAAGTGCTCATTTCTTTGTGGCCTTAAATAGAGAGAGGAAAGCATTGCCAAGAACAGCAGAAACTGAGTTCTGCCACTCCACCTTTCCTGGCACACAAAAGATTGCTAAAAGAAGATAACAGTTGCTCTAAAGTGAATTTTACACACCTCCTATCACCAAATGGACTAACTCGGAAAGTTGTTCATTAAACACAGAGTAACAGCAACAAATCCAACCATTTAGAACCTGTGATTTGAAAGGCTGCATCTGAAGTCATCCTGAAAAGTAAAAGTGGATAGAAATACACAAAATTGTTTAGGTTGCATACATAAATAAATGTTTTAATGGCCAGCTCAGCTTAACTGTTTAAAAAAGAAAAAAGAAACCCAAACCTGAAGTAGGGTATCCACTACATAAGGTAGAGGTGGTAGATACTGCAGCTTGTAGCATACCTGCCAGTTCCTCATGTTCTCTTCTTGAAACTAGCAGAAAAAGCAGTTTGCAGATACCTCACTCTGCTACGACACCCCACTGTGCTGGCGACACAAGGCTTCCTTCCCACCAGGCATGTTTTGTCTTTGTGGAATTAACTTAAAGCCAGGAACAACAATCCACCCTTCCTCTTGGTATTTATTACATGGCTTCTTACTCTCTGAAGGATGCTGATGTCTCCTGGATACGTTTTTGTAATTTTTCATAACTTACTTTAGATGCTGTGTAATGACTTTTAAACTGAAGTTTCATGGTGGTGTTTTTCCAAGCTCAACTGATTAAAGCTTGTTTAATGGTTCTTGAAGAAAATATATTATTCACCTTAATGAGAATTTATGCAAATTGCTGCCACTAGCTTCTGCAGAAAACTTTTCAATTAATTATAATTAGGCTTTTTGGTTTTAGGCTTCTGGGTTGTTTTTTTTTTCTACTACGAAATTTTAAGCATGTATTATTTTTTTTTTTTCAGTTGTGAGAGAAGAACAACTTCATTGGTGTGATGTACAAACTCCTGTACAAATGGACTTTTAAGTGCAGAGTCCTTCCTCCCTGCCATTCAGATCAGGTCTAAGTATATAACTCCTGATATCCATGATTGGAAAGAAAACAAAGCAAGCTGGTCATTGGTGTTGATATCCACCTAAATTACTCCTTGGCTTTAGGAGGGGGATTTTATCGGAAAAAATAAATAGAGTATTAAAATATTGGCACGTCCCTCCAACACTTCAGAAACTCTCACAAATATGGAAAGATCTCTCTCTAAATATAATATTGTACAAGTATTCTTTCTACATATTTCATGGGCATTTCAGTGGCTTGCCTACTTAGCATTAATACAAAAAACCTTGCTTAAGTGGATAAACTGTTCTTTGCATATAGCCAGAAATATTCCAGTAGAGAATTTGCAAAGAACTCAGAAGGAACAATGCACTTAGCAGTAATAATATTTGAACTATTTTTACAGGTATAGATTTACAGTGAAGAAAACAGTGCAAGCTCTATATTGCAGAGATAAAGAAGTCAGAGGTTATTAGGATTAATTAGATCATATATTAAGAAGCTCCTCATTTTCACACATTTTCACATTTTCCACATTTCCTCACATTTTCACAAAAGTGAAATCTTTATTGTATCACAACTGATTTCCTAAAAAACAGGTGCTTTTAGCTCTTCTGAACAAAGAGCTACCTACAACCACTTTGGCCTCATTTTATCAGCTGAGGTCAGGGAGGGAAAGCCGGAGAAGACTTTTTTTACAGTCTCTCTAATGGCAAGTCTTAATTTTGGAGAACAGCACAAATGCAATGAATCTTGTGTGTTCCCATTGGGTTGGACCGGGGCAGAATCCAGCCCATGCTTCGTTCCCACCCTCTTCCCTCACAGTGAAATCCCACCCCTGATCCCAGAACTAATCCTGAATCACTCAAACCTCATAAATTCCCTTTATCAAACTCATGATTCATTTGGGAGGAGAAGGAAAGATGAGATAGGAAGGGACCACGAAGATGTCACCTAGAATTACAACTCAGGGAAGCCAGTCTCTGTCTACCCCTATTTCTCCCATGGAGCCACTGGATTCCGGTGCTAGAACACCTGGTGTTACAATAGCATCTCTCTTTAAAAGCAGTCTAACACACCTTTCATTGTTCTTACCCTTCTGTTAGGATTTCCCACGCTGGAGCCCAATAGGGATGGAAATTAGGTAAAAATGAATGGCTGCCTCGAGCAACCCATGTCCTACAAACATACAGCTCCCCATTGATGAGAAGTCCCTTTAAGTCCCTTTTTCAGGTCCTCAGGCACTGCCTGTTTTCTGCTACAAAATGGAAGTTCTAATCCACACTGATGGCTGCAATCAGAGGTCCTATTTATAAAACAGAGGAATTCATAATTGGACATAGATATATTCCCTCATCTGTCACAGTTGTTTAATTACGTGTCATTTAATCAGAAATGAAAGAGTGCTGCTTCTTGGAAAAGCAAATGTGAAAATGACTGTTTCGTTCTAGGTTTATAGTCTTCTAATCCAGATCAAATGTGCTCACAAAAAAAAAAGTTACCACTCTCCCAACTGTTAGCTCCACAAAATCAACCAGGGATCTACAAATCAAGTTGTTCCCCTCTGAAGCTTATTTTGTGATGACTTAGGAGCAAAAGTTTGGTGGGCTAATTCCAACTGCAGTGACATTTTATATAATGCAGTGCTAAACATTACAGATATCAACAAGACATGCGTAGAAGTACATCTACTGTGCCCAAAACAGTAACACTCAAAATTAATGTACAGGACAATCACCTTGAGTTGAACATAAAAACAAGAGTAAGGCTTTGGAGCAGCAAGCAGATTCATTAGAAATTAAATGGCAAAGCAGAATATTAAACAGACACATAAACAAGGTGAAACTGTACTATACTTTTAATTTGCAGGCAGAATTTGGCAGCTGGAAGTTCATTAGCAATTCTCTAGGTGATGTATGAACCAGTTCAGCCTCATGACTGTACCTTGTTCTGCAGGGTTAGCAGTAGTAAAACTGACATAATAGCTAGAATCATAAAGACACAGAACACCACGTTTCAACACCCTCAATAAAGTGATGTGGTTTATTTTTTAAGCAGCCATTTAGCCCTTTTGGAAGTGCGGTTACGGTCAGATGACAGAAATCATCTTTTGAACTTCAATATTCACTGCCAAGGGGATATTATGATGCAAACTTGCATCTCCTCATTTTGCCATTAATATTGTCTAATCTGTCAACGCCTTCCTAAAAGTAAAAGAGATCATGTCTTACAGAAAAATAGCTTAAATACATCTGTTGGGGATTTTTCTTTTTTTAATCCAAACAACTAAAATATTCACCAATATCCTAGTTCTGATTTCTAGGGAATGGTACAATAACTTAACAGCCAGTAGAAACTAGTGTTCAGGAGAATAAGTCCAACCTATTAGGTTTCTGAGAGCTTTAGCTCATGGGTTAAAGTGGTAAGTATAAATAAAAATTCAGGCATTCCAAGACAAATATTCCATTACAGAATTTTTTTTAGATGAATGATGCTTTATTGGCTGATTTTTTTTTTAAGAGTCATCTAGCCAAACAAAGATAATCTAAAGGAAGATAATTACAGCAGCAGCAATCTAACATTCAGTAACATTTTTCTATTATAAGTGATGTTTTCATGCACAACAACATTCAATACTATAATGGGACAAACTGGCTTTCAGCACTGTAATTTTGAGAATTACAGTTTCAGAGCCTCAAGTATTTTGCTGCTGTAAGAGTTCAGATTTGTTCTGCTCTAAGTAGCCAAAGCCTTTAATATTTCTCCAGTTCTACATCAGACTAGAAGACATTTCCCCCCTCCTCCTGCTTTTTTTTTTTCTTGGCTTCTGTATTCTCTCATTTCCATCTAAGAATGTAGGATTACTAAACCATACTGGGGAAAAAAAGACCACACGGTAATTAACACAATTACTTCTCCCCGCCGAAGAAATGAAATTGCTGTACTAATCCATTAAGTTGCCCAAATATATGATAGTTCTTCTCAGAAACATCAATTCCATCCAATAAATATTTTGGATTTTTTTTAATTATTTTATTTTTTTTAACAAATGACTTTCAAAAGAAAGTTTCCACCTCCCTTTTTCAGCTTTGATTACCCCACTGAGTGAAATTAGCTCATCTAAAAGAAAAGCCACACACAGGCATGCAGCCACAGACACATATATTTCTTTCACTAAGCACAATTTCCCAATTTAGCTGTCCTGCGTAAGTCCTTAGGTTCTGATGGCTCTCATGAAGCTAAAGCTTGATTTTCAAATGTACAAAATTAAGTAAAGTGGGGGAAGATGCCTTTGTGCCATTTTCCTCCCTTGCAAAATCATTCTGAAATAAGTACGTATAAACTTCCTTTTAGTCCACAAAATGATGCTACACTTCATAGCTTTCCTGTGCACCTTTAGAAACAGAGGAGGAAGTGGCTGCGAGAGTCACAGACGAGCTCGGAAGGAAAAGAAATTATGTGACGGAAAACCTTTCCCTGATAAATTACACAGTGACTTCCTCAGCCCAAGAGGTCAGAAATAAATCTAAACAAAAAGACCGGTATGTAACTGCCTTGATCTTCACTCCTACTATCACCTTGCTCTGCAGAGAGTTACCAGGTATGGTAACTTTTTTAATATTTATAGAAAAAAGTGTTCATTTTGGAAAGAGAATAGTTTAAGAAGAGTTAGGGCCTGACTACTTGAAACTGAACGCTGGACAAAGGTTTTCCTTTCCACTACTAAAGCAGAGGGATATTTTTCCCCCATGCTTTCTTTGATAGCAAAAAAGAAAAACCATTTTAGTATAACTAAAAGGAATAGTACTTTTTAAACATTCTTCATTTTTTCTTTTTACCCTACTTTGTGCTAGTGGTGGATTTATGGACAACTGAAGGTGGGGTAAGGGCTGGTTGCTTTTTAACAGATGCTGTAATAAACTAGAAATGAACCAATTTACAGGAAAACAATGTTTTTTCCTTGTTGATAGTTGGATTGAGTGACAGAGGTGCTGCCCTCTCTCACCAAGTGTTGATTTACGATGCAGTGTTGGCTTTTAGGAACTTAACCACTCTATTAAGCAGGTGATCAAAATTTCAAATAATCTACCCATTTGGATGACGTCAGCTTTTAATAGTCTGGCTATGAATTTCTTCATGCCAAGTTCTGAAATCTTGCTCCTAAATCCACATCAGAAAACTTTCAAATCTGACTGTGGGCTGTTGTGAACATGCACCCCTCTACTTTTCTCGGATTACATCAATAGGTCTATCATCAAGTACATTGTTGTTTTATGTTTTTTTAAGGTACATATGAACTTCACACCTTCCAATGTCCCTATCTCCAGGTGCTACAAACCCATTAAATCTATTTGTGCAGAAATCACTCAGCATGATTTAGGGGAGGAAGCAAAGAAACATGGAATTGTTTCTTTCATTCTACTGTCCCATTAGGCCCAGGAGGGCCAGAAGTCTTAAAAGCAAGCACAGTCATCTACTGTCCTGCATGAACAAAAATTAGAGCTACTGAATTAGGTTAACTAAACTAAACTGGTTTTTAATTTAGAACATCCTTGTTCAGTCATTTTGTTAGACCCTTGTGGGGACATTCTCAGTACTGCTGATGGGTATTTAGCCACCAAGTTTCTCACCGACAGCACTGTACAGGGGTGTTTTGAAAATTAATTAACGTTAGTACAGCACTTCAAAAGTGCAAAATACTATATAAATACTAAAGGCATTCAGTTAATGTTAATAAGAGTAGTTTAGCTAAATCCTCATTTACCATACTAAATATAAGCATTTTATATTTTTAAAGTTGACAGACTGTCTACAAAAAGCCTGACAAATACTTAATAGGCACTGAATAGCACACTGAAAGCATGGACAGTCTGAACTTGTCATTTCTGTAATCAATTTTGAATGAAGCCAACTCAGAGCAATCATCTCACAGGAACAGGAAGCTCACATGAAATCACAGTTCCCAAATGAAAGGGCAAGGAATCCGAGTGCTTTTGCTGCTGCCATAACCCAAAAAGCCACAGAGGGCAATGAGATTGCTTTAACTGCTGTGAACTTTGAATCAGGTTGTAAAGGTCAACAATTATTAGCTGATTAACAAAAAACAGAAAAAAAAAAAAAAAAAAGTTGCATCTTCATTACCTGAAAAATTCATTGCAATAGAAAAAGCAGCTCCTGTAACAGCTCCTCAATATCCTCTCCTTCCTCCCTGCTCTCAGTCTCTGTACAATATGATGTTGTTTTGTTTTCATACTGCACTGTAAAAATTTCTAGGTTCTAAAGTGTGAAAGGCCACCTAGAATAAGCAGACGTGGAGTTGCACCTACCCCCCTACACACAACCCACATAACCATTACCAATGTGAAAAACAGATTCCTTTGTCCATAATCAAATCAAGAACAGTTAGGTTTATCAATCTTGCATTAAATGGTACAGTTAGAGAAGAACACCACTTTTGGACAGCACTGCCAGTTCTTCAATAGAAGAAATGGTTCTGTTAACTGTAATTTATAATTATCTATAATAATTAGCACCAATGCTGGGTGTTAATATACACTGTCCCATCTTCTCATCAGCGGTCCTCCGCCTGGCCATGCTTCCCAACAGAAACAGGTTAAAAACTAACACTCCACTCTGCACTATTTACACAAGTTTTTTGTTTTAAACTCTCCAGCAGGATAGTTTATTCCATTCCGATATTAGACTCCATTAAAATTTACATAGTGAACTTACTTAAGAATAGACATCTGAATGCAACTACTTTGTTGGAGCAACAAGGGGAAAATTCATACTAATATGTGTAATCAAAAAGGCCTGAAAAAATTTCTTTTGTTCTATATATGTATACAGAAGATAGAGGCATTACTCATCTTTGCCATCTATTTCCTGCAGAGAGATCAGTAAACGTACTGGTAGTCTACACAGAAACATACCTACATTTAAACCTCTCACAGCTGTGTAATAATGAGCTTCATTAAGCAAGAAGCGACACCAAACATTTCACGTTTTCAAATCAGCATTAAAAAAAGAAAAATCATACCTCGTATATGCATTCACAAGATCAGTAGGAAAACAGCACAATTCTTTTTGCTACCACTTCCAGACTGCACAAATAGACCCTTTTACACTCTGCAGAAGTTGATACATTTCAGAGTTCAAATGTCTGGCCCTGCTACAGCAGTGCCAAAATTTGATGCAACATGCACAAAAAAGGGTTCCTGGCTTTCACATTTCACTTAAATCTCTAGTTCCAGATGCTTGGCTTCAACAGCAACATTAAAAGAGTCATGACTTCATTTCAGAACATCATTTCTGTTCTTAAGACTCTAGTAGCAACTTTCACCACTGGTGAGTTTTATACTCATAAGCAGCAATAGCGGTCAGTCAGATGTTGGTTTAGGGGCCCACACCTAAAAAGACATCTGAATACACACTGGAGTCCTGCCATCACTGCTCAGACAAGCCGTGCACACCATTGCCTTCTCCCAACAGCAACGCTATTTAGGCACCTGATTTCTACAGCCCAAATAAGTCCGCTGCTTCTGATGGGTGCCATTTTATTGGCAGCTCCAAGTCTCCAGGGTCTTCTCACATTTATGTCCAAATGACAGTCTGTCAAAAGGAACACTGTTACCCAGGACAGAGGGCCAAAAATGGCCAGTAACGACACTGAATACAGCCAGATTAATTTTCAGAGTAAAAAAATCCCTTAAAAAAGGATGATTAAAGTAGATTGCTAATCTAAAAAAAATTGAGAATACGGAGTGATTACCGTATTCTAATGGCAATTAGACTACTACTGGAATACTACAGCTAGAATACTCCCTACAACACTACAATATTTGATCGCTTTTCACTGTCATTACACACACACAATTAAAAACAATTAAAATACTTGAAAAATTGAAGATATTTGAACCCTAAAAGCTAGCTGTTCACTGATAAGGCTTTTCTTTTGTATTGTTAAGGTAAAACTAAGTGCACTTTACATGTTCATTTAAAAAAAAATAAATAAATCTCATTTTAAAAATCTCTAGGGAGTCCCTGCATTTTAATGCAAATACTTTAATTCAAGTCAGTGGAGTCATGCAGTATTTTGACAGTAGCAATAGTTTAATGCATCTGCCCCAGGCTTTTTGCAAGGCCCGCCCCAAAGAGACAAGTCAAAGAGCTTCAGAGCATTTTATTGAAGCAGTTTATCTATCCTGAGTCAATGCTGACTTCACAAGAACAACGTGGGCAATACTTCACTACACAACAGTACAGTATTCCTTCCTTCCTCTGTAAGTTTTCAGACTTTCAGGATTCTTGAAAGCAAGAATGAAATCCCAGGACCAAAAATATAATAAATGTAAGAACAACAACATCTGAACAAAGTTACCATGATTCTTTCAAATATCTAATCACAATGATGTGCCTATGGGAAGATTTGCTCACTTTGAGTCAGATTTTATTAATTAAGGTTCTGTGATGAACAGTACAACTATTTAATTTGTTGTCGGTTCACTGCTTAAGTAATGCGTGCTGTCCGTTTTGTTAGAGAGATGGGTAATAAGACTGTCTCTTAACATCAGCTGATCGCTGCAGCTCTGGGTCACATTGAACCATCTGGAAAAGCAGGAAATTACGCCTCCATGTCCCAAAGACCAACAGAAGCCTCACAAGCTGGAAGAGCTCTTGGAGCTGGCTTTGCCAAACGCCTTATCTCTGTGGCCTAATGAAACACAGCGTGGAGGATCGGTACCCATCAGTACTGTCTGTCACGCTCACCTCAAGCAAAGGGGATGCAGCTCTAGCCTCGGTGGTGCCACATAACTCAGATTACAAGAATTCTAACACCTACTGAAATCATTGACATACACAGAGAAATTCTTTAGGGATCTAACTTTCAAAAACTTCTTGACCCATAAATTCCTTGTCTGTAGAAAAGCAATAAAAAAAAATAAATATTTACCTTGCTGCATGAATATTACAAAGACTGTGAGGAGCTCAAACACTACAGTGATATGAGTACATGTACATTGTTAATGGAGAACTCAGTTTCAAGCACAAGTAGTAAAATATAGGCAGAATATTGCCTGACAAATGAAAATAATTATAAATAGTCCTACCTCCTCCCTTTTTCCTTTATATATTTTCTTTGGAAGACATTAGTTTGATGGAATGGAGAGGGATTACATCACTAGTGGGAAGTGTACAAGTAATATCGCTACGACATTATACATTTTTCTCCAGTGGAAAAGAAAAATAGCAGCTCAATTTTTGGGCCTCCACTTGAGCTCTGAGCTGAAGGCACTCATCACCGTAGAAGATCCCATTTGGGAATTTTCTTTCTTCTGTTGTGGGTGGAGGGACATAAAATTCTACTTACTGCCTAAGCAAACATAATAGTACTGAAAGAAAAATATTAGGTGTTAATGTTTTCATTGAACAATCTTTCAGGGCAGAAAAACTGAAAAGATATGTAAAAGAGCTTTTAAGTGGAAGTGCATATCTGGATCTTGCTTCACTGACGGAAATGGGATTTTGACAATGAATTAGCTACAGAAAGATCTGGATTTATCTGAATAGCCTAGGAGTATGAAAAATGAAAGATCAGCAATGAATCAGTTAGCTGTGCAAACAATCATGTTTCATGCCAAATTCTCCTTCCAAAGGCTGTTTGTGTCCTCTTACCACATGAGGTAGGTTACAGGCTTTAAAAATACCATATTTAAAAATACCATAATGTAAGAGTTGTCACTCTGTGCTTACAATTATGAACAAGACAATAACAAAATATCAGCCACATTACCCAAGAAGTTTTTTAAACTCTGGTTTACTTGAAAGAAGTTTGGAAGTAGTTACTACTGAGCAAGTATGTCCAGTACCTGCCTGTATGTAGACAAGCCCTGAAGCCCTGTATGTACACAAGAATTGTTTATTCACACATATACACCTTATTTGTAAATACTGGAGACTGTACATTACTTACAATGTGACCTTTATTGATAGAAAACCAAATCTTGTTTGCCCCTTTCCATGTCAACTATCTGAAACATCCACGTTTCACCATGTGAAATAACCTGAAGTCTGCAATTATCAAGCCACTAACATTTTTATGGCAGCCCAAGTGAGAAGGTACACAAAAATCTCTTTAAGCAAGCCTGCATTTTTCATGATGTTTAAAGACTGTTTGTAAAAAGCAGCAGGTGGAGGAATGCAAAGCCATTCCAGTCATGAAAATTAAATGTACTGAAAGCAATACAGAGCGTGTGCAGATAACGACCTACACTAATGATCTGCATTTGTAAGCAGAAGCTATCAGCACCAGATCCCTTAATTTCTCACAATTTCTTGAGCTAATCAGCTTGAATCATGCCTGTAACTCCTCTGAAAATTCCTGCTTTGTTTTCTTAAACTTTCTCTGTAGTTTATTCCCTACTTCTCTACACAGACTATGAAACAAGTTGCAGCTCAGCACTTCCCAAAGAAGCAGCAAAGGCATCTCTGTTTAGTTCCTTCCTAGATTAGCTCTGAAGGACTTTTACCCAAATGATGTTACACAAAAGCAAATGTCCCCAGTTCTTAGAAGCCTGACATAAAAGTCTAACACATCATTCCACGCAAGCAGCATCCAGGGAAAAAGGCATCTATTCACACAACAAACACGCACTTATGCATGGGTTCACAACACAACCCATGCGGAGTTGTGAGGCTGTTCTGCCAAAGGCAAATTAGACCCTATGAAAGGGAATGCCTATTTTATAAAGCTGGTACCGAGAATCTGTTTCTTGTAACACACTTTTTCAAAGCGTAACAGAGCTCCTCTGTCCCTCCCACATCTCCGGACCATACACCAGCAGATCAGTGAAAGGTCACAGATCTGTGAATCAGCTGTGTTTGATAGGAGGCGGAAGCAAGGCTGTGTAGCCAGCGTATGAAACATTTGGACCACAGCAGGAGAGCACACAGCGAGGGCCAAAAGAGTAAGCTTATGCTGAGCACATAAGACATAACAGGTCTGTAAAAGTAATGACTTCCAGCCTTCAAGAAATACTCTGTGGCATTCCAAATCAATATAGCAGCAGCTCTTTTCCCTGCCCTGACCTATAAGATGTCATCCTCTAACAAATGACCCAGAGGACAAGACGCTTTTCTTTTTTTTTTATTATTTCATTATGAGAATGCAGAATTACTTTTTGGCCAGAAAGATGGGATGATTTAGGTGTGAATGAGCATATCCTATTGAGAACTTTCAGCAGAAACAAAAGCATGAAGCAAATTTTACAGCGAAAGCAAGTGAACAGCAGACAAAGGCTTTGTAGAATGCATGCCTGCCCTGGAAGCTTTTAACAGCTGCACAACTGAAGGGCTCTGCCACCCCCCAACACACACACACTCCTCCTCGACTCAAGATAAGTCACCACTTACTTGGAGCCACATGTGCCCAATTACCTTCCTTCAACAAGGATGCCCAGAAAATTGGAAAGACCTGCATGGCCACCTTTCCTTGCTAACATGAAGCCACAAAAGGTGACGGAGGGAAAAGAGCAGGAACCATGAACCAAGTCTTAAATAAAGCAAGAAAGTGAGACAAATCCATTTGTTTGGAATTCTGATGAAGGAAGAACATGAGCTAAAATCGCCTTCAGGTCTTAAGCAGTGCAAATGCACCTGACCAGAAGGACTCAGTGACCCAGGCTGATCATTCACATGCCACAGCTCAGCATCCCCAGGCCCACAGGGCTTATCAGCCCTACTATTAGGCTTCTGCCATATGGGGAAGAAAACCTCTCACCATCCTCCTCTAGCTCACCTCTTGGGTATTCTGAAGGAGCATTTGAGAGCACTGATGCTTACACTTAACATTCACATCTTCCGTGTGCACATATTTAACTGAGCAACCCCATCAAGCACCAGCTTTCCTGCGAGATGAGCCCCCTTCCTGACTGCCCTCACAGGATGAAGATGGTAGTCTGTCATCTCTGAATGTTGAGGTACAGCATTGCATTCTAGAAATCTATCCCTTTGTCTACTTGGACAAATCTCTTCAGCACAAGGTCTTTTCCTCCTGCGTGATCTCACTAAATGCTGCTACACAACGAAGCATGCTCTCAACTGGAACCCCGCTCTCAACCGGAACCCCTCACAACTCCAAAGTATAAGTGATAGAAGACCCACCACCTCTCTGTTTTCCTCATAATGAGAGAGAAGGTTGGATGTTTTCAGCTGGAACATGGTACCTCACCTGGAAGGAGGCAAGAAGGGGTAACAAGGAACAGCTTTAAGAAACTCATTCTTCTGTAAAAACAGCTATGTATCTCTGCCCAGCTCACTGCTCAAGTAGCAGATCAAGGTGAAAAGCAGCAGCACTAATTATTAATCAAAGCAGTCTGCTATGAATTGTTTACTTTGTTACCTCCAGCACTCTAAATAAATGGTATTACCTAAGTATTTCCCAAAGGAACGGTCTCTATGAAGGATTAAGCAAATGAAGCCAAAAGACAAGGTCTTCAGCTTGCCAGCAGCCTTCTGACATTGAAATTTATTATCAGGTTATTAATAGCACTGGACACACCTCTCTTCAAATCTGTTTTTCCACACACGGTCTTTAGGAAGGAATCCATCATAATATTTAGTATACAATCATTTTTCTTCTGCTTTTAAAGTAGTTTTCTAAATAAAAGCAAGCTTTGGGTGATCCACACACTTGTGTCCCCATATATACCCATGTAATCAGAGCAACAATGCCCTTCAATACTGACACACAAGGATATACTCAAGTACACCAACGCATGATCTTGTTGCAATTCTCATCCACATTATTTTTTCTTTCTTACTTTGAAAAGTTTATAAACTAAATAACATCAGTTGAGAAAAAGTATGTAACATCCATCATGCTTTAAAATATCCGTCTGCCTCAAAATAATGCAAATTTGTAAATATTAAACCAGTAAGGTGTTTGTATATGGCAACATTTAGTCTATGCATACACACAAATCCTGTGATTGCACACCTCTTGCCCGTGATCTTTGAAGTATCAATGTGGCAAATGTCAGGGTAATTTTTTTTATTTTTTTTTTTTGAAACAAAGTTTACATCACATTAGAGTAGACTGAAGACAGAATTTTGATGGCTTTGAAGTGACAATGGCAGTATCCTGAAATGTTTTAGACAAAGATAAACCCAGCTTTTCTTTTCTACACGTCAGCTACGGCACTTATTACACCTATGCTTGCCACCAAACAAAAAGCTTTTCTTTTTATAAACTGCAACTCAGCTAAAGCAAGCAAACAGCCTATTTAGCTCTCACATTTGAGAGAAACAGGAGCAAGTGCGAAATGGGGCAATGAACCCAAAATAAAAAAAAATAAAGCAACAATGTCAACTGATGGAAGAAGTGAAAACCAGAGAAGGTAAATTGGAAGCCAAATGGATGATACCATACAAGAGAGATACTACATAAAAGAAATGCTGTAATAACACCAAATTAAAAATTAAACTATTTTACAGTTTCTAATATGCTGAATTATTTACAGTGCATAGGAAGAAGGAGACTCTTTTATTCAGTGTGAATTTATATGCTGTCAAACACCTTCAGGGTGCAGTTTCAGACTTATTTCAAGTAACCAAATGTATATGCTTTACAAAAAAGGTAACTGAAAAAAATCCTTAACCTACGTAGGCATAATTTCACTTCCTGTGATAGCAGACACCAGAATAAAGGGACACCAGTGCAACACATTCACTGGAAAACATCTAGCTGCATCATTCATTACCACACAACATCAACTTGAATTATGATTTTCTGCTTACCCTCTTTTATCAAAGGGTAAGATGTAGCATATTTAAAAGTGAAAAATAACTGGATGCTGGATGTTGAGGACCAGGAGGTTGAATCTACATGGAGATATAAAGCATTTTGATGAGCATTACAGGGATGAAAAGAAGTACAGCCCTTACAAGTGAAATATTGCCTCTCTCTGCTGTTAGAACTCTTTGGGAAAGTTAAGAAAACAGCGGATAAGGAAAAAGCACTGAATGTAGGTTACATGTCCTACAACAGAGGCTGGTTTAAAAAGAAAAAAAAAAACACAACAAAAAAACCCCATCAAAACACAGCCTTGGTAACCACAGAGTGAGCAGTAAAGTCCTGTCATGGCCTGAAAACTGGCCAACAGGTAGGAAGCAAAGGAGTACTAATAAATGGCCAACTCTCAGCACAGAAAGAAGTTAACAGCGGTGTGCCCTGGGGAGCTGTGCTGAGACTCACTCTGTTCCATGTATTTATTAACGACCTAGAGGAGATGGAAAAAACGCTGATGGCAGGAAATTATGTAGGTTAGTCAAGATGAAACAGCACTGTGAGAAGTTCCCAAGCAGCCTAGAAAAACTAAGTTAGAGGTAAATCTTCCCGCATATTTAAATAAAGCATATGTACCTTTCATGAAGGACAAACTGCTTGTACATTCCCCTAGGCTTCCTGTTTATCTCTAAAAAATCTGTTCACTACCATGTCTGGTGCAAGTAAGATGATGAGTCTTCTCATTTTAATTTGTATAAAGTGGGAGTAACCATTTATGTAGGTGAAAATTCTGATATAATGATTCAACAAAAGGAGAGTCAGATCTTCTAATACTTTCAAATGGAGCTAAATGCAATAGAAGAAAGATTAAACTAGAAAAAGAAATGTGTAATAGTGCTACTAAGTAAATTAAAGGTTTGCTTTAAGAGCCGAATGCTGACATGTAATGAATGGAACTGAAAGAAAATGAAGAAAATGTATTTTCATTTAAGACATAGCAGCTAGAACAAACAATTAAGGCTCACAATAGATTCTTAAGACCCAATGCAAGGCGTCCTGAAAGACCCAGAAAGCACCTCTGCTGTTCCTCCTATTAATAAATTATTGAAAAACGGGAGTAGGGGAACAAGAGAATAACAGTGAAAATGAAATAAAAAGTTTGTCATTGTTAATCCAATAATAAAAATGAATGCCAACTTTGAAGAGCTGAAGAAAACCTTTATGATATTTTGCAATCATACAGTGAATTACATGAGGAAACTCAGTATTATTAAACCCTCACAGATGTGCATATAGTCAAGCAGAACTTATCCTGAGTATACCTACACACAAAGTAATGAACTTTGACCTAGCTATTACCCATGAAGAAAAAAATCTCAGGATCTATAAAACACTCTAAAACCTGAGTTTAAGAATTACTTTAATGTTCAAGTAGAATACAAGGACTATTTTTTTGAATCATTATGTCACATTATATACATTGTTATATACTATATACACTTAATAACATTGTTATGTTATTATATACATTGGGATGCACCCAATTACTGGTTTTTATTTATTTAAAGGCCTCACCTCCAGGTTTTTTTTTCCCTTTTCTTAAAAAAAAGGGAAAGAAAAAGGAATTAGAAACCATACAGACAGGAAAAAGATGAATGTATTACATACAAGGAGCAACTAAACAGACTGAGATCCTTCAAATTGGAAAAAAGAGCACAGAAAAGCCACAAGGACAAAGATATGTAAATAATCAATGGTGTATAGGAAGTGAATACAAAGTGAGGTTTTAGCTTTACTTTTTCTAACACATGCTCTAATGGGCATTCAGAGCAGATTCAAAATGCAGCTTTTTGGTATTAAGGGTCCAGGAAAGTATCACCACGTTTTCCTCTGCTCTTATACAGACCCCTACTCACCTGCTGTTCACTTCTGCGTACAAAATTTTAAGCTAGATGGATATGCAACCTGATCTAGTACAACCATTCATACAGTCTTATTAGGGAGAAAAAAAGGTTATGATCAAAGAATGATGGGAAAACTTTTACAGAAATGACAGCTTGGGGGTTAGAACTTGTACGAGCTAGCATTAAATATGATAAACCACCACATACAATAGACTTTCTGTTTTTTAAGTGCTATAATATGAAAATCAGTGTCAACGGGGGAAATGTTTAAAAGTCAAATGTTGATGATAATTATCATCATAGAACTTACTCCCTTTAACTTAAAAGGCTTATTCATAGTTTTACACACAGCCATACAAAAGGCATCGCAAACAACGACTTGAAGACACAGGCACTGTAGCAAAAGATGCATGTTTAGAAATTTAGTATTAAAGAAAAGCTTCTGTTACACCACAAGTTTGACTCTTCTTTTCCTTACATCATGAAGTCATTCATACCAATAGCAGAAGTGTCAGTAGAAAAGCCAACAGAGAAATTCTAAAATACTGCCAAATTAGAATGTAGTGGCTCATACCTACTCTGCAATAGCCTGAATAGCTGCAGAGTAATTGAGCATTAAGACCTGATTTACTGTGAGAAAAAAGGGATGGAAAATGCCCAATTATTTAATGACCTTTTCCAACCCCACTCCACTGGAGAAATACATAAATAAATAAAACATTCAGAATGCAGCAGCAATAAAGAAACAATGCTCTTACACAAAACTAGTGGAGGAAGACAGCTCTCTAATTTAGAAGGGAAAAAAAAAGAGTTTTCACAGTAGAAGCAAGAAAGTGGAGTAGGGGAAATTAACTCTTAGAGGATATTGACTCAAATAGTTTAGTAAGACTACAAAACATTAGCAATATAGATAAGAACAACATCCACAGTTGTAGTAAAATAAAAAAAAATTACAAAGGCTATCAACTACCCAAGTTCCAGGTTGTTTGTTTGTTTTTTTTTTTTTGTTTTTTTTGTTTTTTAAAAAACAACCTTTAGGTAGTCTAACTTTATATTTAGCTCATAAAACCAGAGATTTTTCACACCACTCTTTACATAGTTATGCTCATTTTTAGAGCCAAAATATTTGGGTACATTTCCCGCATAAGTAGGACATAAAATTTCTAAACGAACTATTAAGCTGGCCCTTACATCAAATGGCATACTAGTTTTCAAATCAACATTTAAAAGTACTTTATGTTTTACAAAAACGTTCAGTTACTAGAAAATAAAAGAATGTTGAGTCATGGGTTCTAAGCAGAGATGAGTTTAGCTCTGCTTCTTTCTTTATTATAGTAAAAATGAAGCTCTCTGGAAGCAAAGTAACATTCAAGAAGATATCTGTAAACCAGAGAGTGATGAAGGGGTGAAAAGCTCCATGCTGTTTTAGGAAGAGGAAAGCAGCGCTGTGATTAAAAACACCTGAAGAGACCTTATGTGTCATGACATTTTTCTATATTACAGTTTTTCCTCTTGTTCACTTAATAATAAGATATCTTATAACTAGAGTCACAGACAAGGTACATGCCAAATACATCAGCCAAAGCACTCTTTTTTAAAAGCAATCGGACAAAGTTTCCTGTTTAAGAGCAATTTGGGGCTGTGATAGGATCACAGAAAGCTCAGCAGTAATCATTCACAGCAAAGATACTTGAAAAAAAATGCACACACATGAAATCCACATTTCTGCATTACAAATCACAGATAGACGCGTTAAAAAGCTTTTACTCCTATAATTTTTCTTCTATGTAGCAATTTTTCAACCTGATGAACAAACAAGATGACTCAAGACCAGGAGATGTTTTTTTTCCATCCCGTTGGTAATCTATTTATTATAGTACTTCTCTAAATATTCAAATGTACCAACAAACTTTTAACACAATAATAATCACCCTTAAGCTGCTGCATTCTACGTTGCTATTTGCAATTTTGAAAACTATTCAGCAAGAAAGTTTTTCATCTTAGCTGACTGGATCTTTTAGCATTGACTAATCAGTTCCAAATAATAAGGCCCACAGCTCCCAATTAAAAAGGGACTGTGCACAGTCTTCTTTGCTCAAAAACTTCATTCAACAAAGCACTGAGGTCTCACTAACAAAAATTTCCGGAAGTAAAACTTGTAACATTTTTAAAGTTTTGCAGACTGTATTTCCTTGACTGAGTAAACTTTACACACCTGTAAATATGTATATAAAACTCAGTTTCAGCTGTTTTTAAGCACTCTGGAATTATACATTTGATGAATACATAGTGCAGTCTTCAAGATAACAGAAACTAATTTTCGTGCCTTTCCTAACTGAAAAGTAGTTTGGATTTTAAAAATGGTTCTCCATCTATAATGGACAAATTTTATCACATCATTCCTAATACTGACCATGAGCTACAAAAACAACAACAGGAAAAAAAAAAAATCAACAGGAAAAAAACCAAAGCATCTGCAGTTTCTGAACAACACTATCATTGACCTTCCTCAAATTAGTATGATATCATGACACAATGAAAAAGCCAGAAAACTACAAACAGAAGGTTTCCAAGCCATCCTAGCTGTCTCAGGATGTACTTGTAAAGACTATACTTATCTTACTGCGATGAACTTGGGCAAGTCTGTTTTCTCTCAAAGTATACAATATACTTATGGGCTAGTCTAGTGGATTGGTGCAACATAACAACTTCATAGTAATTATTCAGAAACCTAAAATTCTATTGGCAAGATTCATAGTTTTAACCAAGTCCTCCGCGAACAAAGAAGAATAGAAACAGATCTTCGAGGGTAATTTTATACATTGTTTTGAGCTCTATTCATCCAGCTGCTGCAAAATATTCAAGCTATTCTGTGAAGCCCTGACACCAAATGCCTATTAGTTCCTCTGTACTACTTTCAGGAGGAATGCAAAGGCAGCCCAGCAGACAAAAAGTCTTGCACTATTTGAATCTCCAACAATAGACTTTTCTACAGCACTCTCAGTGTTTTCAATCAACAGCTACGTTTAAAAGAATTAAAACAGAATTTAATCATGGACAGGCAGGACACCAGCGTATTCCTTTATGAATGTGTTATCTGGCTAGTGAGAGAGCATGCCAGCGCTAGAGTGTTTGAGCACTTGGTATCTTGACCTCATCGCTTAATAACTCCATAATGCGTCTCGTATGGTGAATGCTCAGAGTGCAGGCAGTTAGAGCAACTGGGAAAATGTGTTGCATCACTCTGTTTGGGACCACCAATGAGGCCTTTGGACAAGATCCTGCTTTCAGGAGGACACGGCTGAAAACAGCTCTCTAATTAGCATCAGACAGGCACAAGCTTGAGCAGAAAGACAAGGGTCAAGAGACTGAAGAGTGGGTCAAGCTACCAAAACTCTATGGGACAATACAGAAGCTACAGGGCAGCAAAGCTTCTCATCTGGGTAGACAATAAGCTATGCTAAAATCTCTAAACCCTCCTCCTTCCTCTCACTCCCTCCCCCTTCCAAAAGGGGGAGAACAAAATTAAATGGCTCTGTTGTTAGTGTGACATGATCACTAATTAGCAGTTACAATTTTCTGAATAAACATAAATAAACAGAGGCCAAATCCACATCACTTGCAGCCAAACATGTTTATGTTGTATATAAGGGCCAAATTAGCAGAGCATTAAGACAGCACAAACATTCCCTCACAAAACTTCACACTTCCCATCATAAAGAGAATGGAAAATATACAGAAACATTTCTGGAAGAGAATCAATTGTACCTATTCAGCCACTCTGCTTTATTTCATTACAAAGATTGATGCTTTCAAAAGAAAGGGGAAAAAAAAAAAACAAAAAAACACCAAACCACAGTAATTAAAGATCAGAAGGTTTGTTTCTCAAAAACAAAATTACTATTGATTGTTGCTCCAGAGGGAATGCTCCACTTCCCTAAAGGGATTCTCCAGTGTTATTACACACTCCCAAACTTTAGATGTTTACACCTTTGAGAAATAAGCACTCGTTTTAGACATCATCTTTAAGCGAGTCATGCCCAGAGTGCCTATTTTCCTCCACTAGCTTTGAAGGGAGACCAGAACATTAGCTTAGATGTTAACATATATATTGGACCTCTGTTGTTGGTGGATTTCTTTTACCTTTTCAAATTTAATCTAAGAGTGGGGTAAACACATGCTGTCTGGTTTTGCTAAACTGTTACAATCAGAACATTGTATAAACTTTGCATCTTCCTTAAACTTTGAGGACATGTTTGTTCTTTTTCAAAAAGGGCAAATTTCCCAATGGAAAAATGAAAAAGAGGGAAAAAAGGGGTTGCTCTCATCAGAGGATGAAATTTACCTGCAGCTGCGTCGCTCAGGAATGAGCTGTCAGCAGCCAGCGAGCCCATCGCTTCTCATGGCTTCCCTGGCATCAAGTCAAACTACTCTAAGCCCAATGGGCCAAACCTCAATATAATACATAGCATGGTCAGGAAATGGCAATGGGAAATGAGCGTGTGCTGCAGAGATTTGGAGGGCAAAAACCAGACTTACACGTAGGGGAGGAGAAGGAGCTGAGGCAGTAGGAGACCAAAGGGAGAGCTGGGCCACTGAAGTGCAGAGGAACACAGGGCAGCAAAAAGCAACGGTGGATGGGAAACCAAATGACATCCAGAAGGGATTACGAGCCCTGTCACATTTGGTGTTTTATCTCAATCATAATAAAACATATCAGAATAAAAATCATCATCCATGGATAAAATGGAGAAAGAAAAAACACTTCCAAGGACCCAAATCTTCCTAATTAGTTAAGGAATTTTGTTCAAATTCAATGACTAAATAGCAACCCGTCCTATAATTACTTTATTTAAGGAGGTATACATTGCATTGCTAATCCTGTAAGCCACACATTTATAAACAAATGGGAAAACATGATTTTATGCTAAAAGGAATAACAAGGATGATTTTTTAAACTATTTCCACATTTTTCGAGACTTCAGGAAGTATCATCAGTATGTTTTTCAAAGTATCCAAGGGACTAAATGAGGAGATGCCTGAAAATATAATTAGCACACTAGTAAGAGTAAACAGGTGGTCACTGTTGCAAAGACAGAAGAAGGATACACATGAACAGAGCCACAGCTGAGTGACCGAGAGGAACGGGCCAAAATGCTGAGATAATTCTAAATCTCTGAATTCACAAGGGAAGGGGGGAAATGGACTGAAACCTTCAGACAATGAAAGAAAGACTTTTTTTTAAGAGGTAAAATCTGAAGTCATCATTCAAGCAAAATGAACATCAAAGAGGAATTTCAGACAAAGTCGATGCAAGACCTGACTAAATATTGTAGGCTTTAGACTATTTCTAAACCTAAAAATTTAGGGCAACAGATGTTTCAGAATAATATAGGTCAGGAACAGCAGTGCAGCACATTAAAATAAATCAGTTCTTTCATATCTGAGTGTTGTTTACAGATAGATGAATTGGAAAGGGAATAACCTTGCCAAACAGAACAATGCAATGGGACCTTTTCTGAAACAACACCTGTACATTAACTGTTTATTAACTGGCATATTTCATATATTACTTATTTTAACTTAACCACAACAAATGATCTAGAGATTGTAAGATCTAAAGTTACATCTTACTATTGGTTCAAGTCAAGAATTTAAGAAATGCCTTATACTATGTCTAAGAGTGATTACTAATATAGTGCATTGAATCTTTCAGGAAGTTTTCTCCTAAGAAGGAGAAAAAACCCAAGTTACTTTCACAGTACTCCATATGCTTAATACATGCCATATGTATAATCTATTAAACATGCATTCAGTCCTCATCTCAGTCATAGATAAGAATTAAGGAAAAAATATAAATGTCATTAAAAGTTCAGATTTTGCAGCACATTCTTTTCTCTTGAAAAACAAAGTTGTTTTTTTAAATGCAATTTGTTTCTAATAGCTTCTCCTTAAGGAGCAGTTTTGAATGCAATGGGGCAAAAAGATGTGTTTTTCCAGTTTCTTGTGTGCAACATCATACTATTCTGCTGTAAATGATGGAGGAGAATTTAAATTTCAGGGAAAGCCCATCTAAATTCCCTCTTTCAATGTCTACCATTACAGTCAAAAGACCAATTATTTTGGAGCTTCCGGAGAGATTTATTTTCATGAATCCTTAGAGTGGAAAGTTAAGCAAAGTTGAGGGGGGAGAAAAGACAGAGAACGGAGGTGGCAATTAATTGTAACATTATGTATGATAAGCAAGTAGCAAGCTGTATTAAATATTCAACTCAAATAAATTAAGGAGCAAACATTATAATAGCAGAATATCCACTCTGTCATTTCAGCAATTCATCAGCACCTTTCAAAATAGTACTTTGGGATTGAGTGAAAAGGTAGACCACAAATTTTAAAATTAGCTTCAGAAATAAGCCTATCAATATAAAGGAAAACAACTTTTCTTCATTTTTTTTTTTATAATAGCTTTTCCTATTTTCTAATACTTGACACAAGAAGTTACCATCTTTATAATTAAATGTAACTACAAACTTGCTCTATTTTTGTTTGTAAATTCTGTCACACCACACCTCCATAGCAAAACATTGCAATACATTCAAATTCTGACCTGCAGTTCCATCTTTAGAAGTTTTATGCATTTGGACAAATTCAAACAAATGCATTATTTTTACGCTGAGCTAAAGTTTCACTACACCACACCTGCATTTAACACATCTAATAACTCCAAAGTTGAGTATTTTAGAAAAAAATGCATTTCTTGAAGAAACATTTTTGAGACAGCATACTCAAGACCTTAATAGAATTCATTTAAGTCAGGTCTTTCTTCCAGCTAAGGGATTCCTCATCTAATAACAGTAAACAGAAAGCAAAAAGATAGCATTTTAAGTTACATACAAAAGCTTTTATTTGCAATATTACTGCACAGTTTGCAAGGACACAGCTTGGACAAGAGTTCAGAATTTTTCTAAACCAGCTTTGACCACTTTGGTTTTCATACACAAAAATCAGATGCAGAGCCATACCCCAACTTCCCTAACAGCAGCTTGATCCCATAAGGCCGTTCCTCGCTGACTTCAGCCTAGGAAAGCTCTGAGGCACTAAGGAATAAGTGGCCAAAATTATTCCACACCTGTAGAGTTACAGGATTCCTGCCTTTTTAAGGAATTGCAAAATATGGATTTATTCATCTCCTTTTCCTTCCCCCTTCCCAAACGAGACAGTTTAATCGTGACCTGGCACATCACAACTAGCTGGAATTTGATGCTATTCCCAGCACTGATCAATCAGGACCTCGAAGTTAGATGGATGCAGTAAGGCCCAGAAGATTTCAAAGTACAGGCTTCGGTTCGTGCAGAGCTGGCAATGGTTGCACTCCCCGCTATTGTTCAGCGATCCGCAGAGAGTTCTTACAGATGCTGAAAGTTATACTGCAGTGAAACCAAACCTTTAAAAGAGCAAAAACAGAATGTGATTGAATGAAGCTGCAAACCAGAGTGAAGACAGCCTTTAGCAAGATTCTCTAAAAAGGAAAAACAGGCTTAGTATTCTGCAATGACATAAAAAACTCTCCACAAGTTTGAGACTTTTCTTCCAAAGGACTTCATGAATCTGCAGAGAAGCCTGTTTTGCACAAGCAAGTTGAATACCAAGAACACTGATTGTAGCACTTCTTCAGCCCTCAACCTGCCAGTTTGCTGACTGCCACTATCAGAAGTTCTCCTGAAATGTAGCTCTAGTTGCAAAATACAATTCACATCATCATTTACTGCAGAGGTGGCCTCTCTTTCAGAGAAGAAGTCACATGTTATAATAAGTACCTACACTGTCCTCTACAAGGCTATTTTGTTAGCATGTTGACATATTAGTTAGGGGGAGAGGGATTCCTAGGTGCCATTTATAAACTTGATCAGAATATTTGCTTGACTGTGCTTTATAATCTATCCTTACAGGATCTTCATCGGGGCACTCACATTGTTAGGTGCTTACAGAATTAACTCTGGAAGTCACCAGTGTTCTGTAGCTGAATTTACAAGCACAATGTAACGAATTACTCAATTCTTTCCTCCCTCGTGCCACACAGATTGTGAATTTGGTTCCTATACTGATGTGACAGCTACTGGGACAGATCATGTCACAGTAAAGGCAGGTGCTGCGTAAGCATGAGAAAGCTTTGCCAATATGCCTCACTCCTGATCTATGATTACCCTCCGGTTCCAGCGCTGAGCCTCTGCGGAAGACAGGTTGCCAATGCTGTCACAATGTGTGATGTTTCTCCAATGCGGACAAACGTCCCTGAGGGAACAGGATGAATCCCATGAACTCTATCTCGCT